>NC_041060.1:35583662-35727869 GCF_900634775.1 Gouania willdenowi
TATTTCAGACTCAGTAATTGTGAGATAAATGTAGTTGTAATTAAAAAAATACTGATCTTTTTAAATGATTTGTCGTTGAATATGGATAATTGAAAATGTAATGTGTTTTTGTTTCTGTAATGGAGTAAGCTATCGTATTAGCCGTTAGCTACACTTGCTAAAGCTAACATTAGCCCACCCCTTTAACAGTGAAAAATATGGTGTAAAAGTGTGAAATTTTCCCAAAAATGTATGTGAGATACATTCAGTTTTAAATTAGAATTTACACTAGATTTCAATGTTCAATTTGAAATAAATTAATAAATAGCAAAATGACCATTTCCATTTCAGAAAGTGAATTCTGTATTGCCGTCCATTTTCCACAACCACAGAATATCAAGGCCCTAAGTTAAAGACAGTAGGTACGAGTAAATAAATAAGTAAATATTTGAGAATACATTTCATTTTTAAAAGTAACTGAACCCTTTTTTTCTGCTGAAAACTAATGAATTTGGTTTGACGTTGTGTTATTGATCCCAGTCCAACTTTTATTCTTCTTTTAAAAATAAAATATGTTCAATGTCATTTAATTAACATCTTTTACATTGAATTTATTGAATTATTTGAAATTTAATTTAATTAAAACCTTTTGACTTTAATTTAATTAAAATATTTAGAATTTCATTTAATGGCAACCTTTTGAATTATTTTCATTTACATCTTTTAATATAATTTAAAATAAAATCTTTAAATTTAATTTCATTAACATATTTAACATTTAATAAAAGTAAAATCATTTAAATTTAATTTAATTTAAATATTTAAAATGTAATTCAAATAAAATATTTTACATTTTATTTAATTTAAATATTTCAAATTAAAATACATTTAAATCTTTTAAATTTAATGTCATTTAATTCTTTTGAATTTAATTAAATTGAAATCTTTAAAATGTAAGTTAATTAAAATATTTAAATGAAATTTACTCAAATCTTTATTTAATTTAATTTCCATTTTTTAAATTGTTTTAGATCTTTTTTCTTTTTTGAACTGAGCCTTCATGTACGTTTCCTGTCCTTTGTCCTGCAGAAGGAGAATTACTACAACCCTAACTGCTCCTTCTGGAACTACTCAGAGCGCAGCGCTGGGATACTGGTCCACTCAGGGCTGTAAGCTGCTGGACACCAATAAGAGCCACACCACCTGCTCCTGCAGTCACCTGACCAACTTCGCCATCCTCATGGCACATCGAGGGAACGTGGTGAGTCCACCTGGCCAATCAGGAGCCTCTGCTGCTTACAACCCTCAGAGATGGTGGCGTACATTTACAAACATTAAAAACAAGCGTTACACGGCACAAACTATTCACCTAGTGGGGGATGTGACACTTTCATAAGGATTCATTGTTGAAAACATAGTGATCAGTTGAATGAATTGAATGGTGATCAGCCAATCACAGCCAGACATTTGACGAAGGTAAACAAAGAGTTGAGTAAAGTGTAAGTAAAGTGACTTAAAAAGAGTAACGTGGCAAAAAAATTGTCTTAAAGTGGCAAAAATGTGTCAAGAAAAGAGTAAAAAGTGACTAAAATGTCAAGAGTGGCAAAAAGATGAACAAAAAAGATGAACTAGGTGGTATGAAATGGCTAAAGGTAGCTTAAATGAGCAACATGTGGCAAACAATAGTGAAAAAGGGCAAAAATGTGCAACAAAATGTAGGAAAAAAGAAAACAAGTGGTGTTTATTGGGCCAAAGGGAGCTTATTTAGATGAAAAGTAAGAAAAAATGGTTGAAAAATCGGCAAAAACAGGATTAGTTTCAAAAACAACTTTATATTTATTGGGAAAAGGAGCTAAAAACTGGAAGAAAAAAAGTGTCAAATTCATTGGAAAAGGGGCAAAAATGTGACGAAGGAAGTTAAAAAGATAAAAAATGGGTAAAAAGTTTCCTGGGGGATAATATTTAAAATATAAAGAGCCACATGTTTAGAATCACTGGTTTAAAAACAGCTTTATCATGGTTTTAGTAAATTAATTTAAGAAACTACATTGACTGAAAAATTAGTTTAAGGATTATATGAAAGATTAGCTGAAAGATAAGTTTAAAGATACGTTTAAAGATTAGCTAAAAGATAAGTTTAAAGATACGTTTAAAGATACGTTTAAAGATTAGCTAAAAGATAAGTTTAAAGACACGTTTAAAGATAAGTTTAAAGATTAGCTAAAAGATAAGTTTAAAGATTAGCTAAAAGATAAGTTTAAAGATTAGCTAAAAGAAGTTTAAAGATTAGCTAAAAGATAAGTTTAAAGATACGTTTAAAGATTAGCTAAAAGATAAGTTTAAAGATACGTTTAAAGATTAGCTAAAAGATAAGTTTAAAGATAAGTTTAAAGATAAGTTTAAAGATAAGTTTAAAGATATGTTTAAAGATAAGTTTAAAGATTAGCTAAAAGATAAGTTTAAAGATACGTTTAAAGATTAGCTAAAAGATAAGTTTAAAGATAAGTTTAAAGATAAGTTTAAAGATACGTTTAAAGATTAGCTCTGGTGGTGCAGGACGCATTAAGTTGCGAAACACAATTACAATCTGATACAATGATGAAGGCGTGTGTAGTCGGAAAAATGTTTGTGGTTTGTCTCATGAACTCTCAACTAGAGCCTCCACACACACACACACACTCCTGCCTCAATGTGTGTGTGTGTGTGTGTGTTCACGTCTGCTCTTTACATTATTCACTCTGTTCCAACAGCAGGAAACGATGAAACAACGAGAAGTTTACAGACTTTCCTTTAGATTCCTTGAACATTCCTTCATTTTATGTAACTTTCCATCCATCCCTCATCCATCCCTCATCCATCCCTCATCCATCCATACATGTGTTTTTGTTGGAAATGTTTTGTATATTTTTCTCTCATTTTGTGTGTTTTGTGATTAATTTGTGCGTTAATTTGTGCATTTTTTTGGATATTTTTGTTGTTATTTTGTGTATTTTTTGTAATTGTTTATGTATTTTGAGTCATTTTGTGTATTCTTTACCGTTTTGTGTGTTTTTGGAGTGTATTTGTTGCAATTTTTTGTATATTCTTTTCTCATTCTGTGCATTTTTGCTTGTTTTCTGTGTTTTTGTTTTGTTACTTTTCTATGTTCTTGTTGTTTTGTGTTTTGGTGTAATTTTTGTACTGGTTTTGTGTAGATTTATGCATCCATCCCAATCCATCCAACCTGAATCCAGTCCTTGGGCTGAGTTTTATGTGCATGTTTCTTATTTAATCTGATGATTATTATGATGGGAACGAATGCATGGAGCATTTATGCTGCGTGAAATATAAAACAGATGTTTGCATGATTCAAGCTTTCTGCAAAGACTCATTTCAAACCCAAACGCTCGCTCACTCGTTCCTCTGGAACCTTAAAGAGCAAAGTTCAAAGATACCAAAACGTTCTCATGCAAAACATGTTGAAAGAAAAGAGAGATGAGAGCTCAGTGTCTGCTGGATGAGTTTTCACTTCATGTTTATGAGCTGAAACTCAGACATTTAAGATGATATTCTTTACTTTTCACTGGTACTAACATCATATCTCACATACAGTGCAGAAGTTTGGGGAAATAATTACAAAGTAAATGTACAATCGATAGTTAAACTTCAGAAAGAGCAATACGCTATATACATAACGTGAGATATTTGGATGACACCAATCCATTGTTCCAATAACCAAAGTTACTCACATTTGCAGATTTAGTTGTTTTTCAAACAATTCAACTTGTATTTAAAGCCAAGAATAAATGATTACCTAAAAACAGAGGGAAGAGGTTTATACAAACTGAGAAGTAACATTACATTTTGGTCTGTGAGTGTGTGGACGACCAGGAACAGCTTTACTGTTTCAGTTTGATGATTGCAATTTGTTCAAAATAAAACAGTATAGTCGAAATCGTAATAGATCTTTGGTGGTTTTTCTGCGTCCGTGCAGAGGGACGGCGGCATGCACGAACTGCTGCTCACCGTGGTCACCAGGATGGGCATCGCCGTATCGCTCGTCTGCCTCACCATCAGCATCTTCACCTTCTGCTTCTTCAGAGGCCTGCAGAGTGACCGCAACACCATCCACAAGAACCTGTGCCTCAACCTGTTCCTCGGAGAAACTGCTCTTCCTCGTCGGCATCAACATGACCGAGCACAAGGTGAGGGAAACATGGCGCAGCACAAGGTGAGGGAAAACATGACGCAGCACAAGGTGAGGGGAAACATGACTCAGCACAAGGTGAGGGAAAACATGACTCAGCACAAGGTGAGGGAAAACATGACGCAGCACAAGGTGAGGGGAAACATGACGCAGCACAAGGTGAGGGGAAACATGACGCAGCACAAGGTGAGGGGAAACATGACGCAGCACAAGGTGAGGGAAAACATGACGCAGCACAAGGTGAGGGGAAACATGACTCAGCACAAGGTGAGGGGAAACATGACGCAGCACAAGGTGAGGGAAAACATGACGCAGCACAAGGTGAGGGAAAACATGACGCAGCACAAGGTGAGGGGAAACATGACTCAGCACAAGGTGAGGGGAAACATGACTCAGCACAAGGTGAGGGGAAACATGACCGAGCACAAGGTGAGGGAAACATGACTCAGCACAAGGTGAGGGGAAACATGACTCAGCACAAGGTGAGGGGAAACATGACTCAGCACAAGGTGAGGGGAAACATGACGCAGCACAAGGTGAGGGGAAACATGACGCAGCACAAGGTGAGGGGAAACATGACTCAGCACAAGGTGAGGGGAAACATGACGCAGCACAAGGTGAGGTGTGTAGTGTGTGTGGTGTGTAGTGTGTAGTGTGTGTAATGTGTGTAGTTGTGTAGAGTGTAGTGTGTAGGTGTGTAGGGTGTGTAATGTGTGTAGGTGTGTCGTGTGTATAGTGTGTGTAATGTGTGTAGGTGTGTAATGTGTGTAGTGTGTGGGTGTAGTGTGTGTGTGTGTGTAATGTGTGTAGTGTGTGTGTGTAGTGTGTAATGTGTGTAGTGTGTATAGTGTGTGGTGTGTAATGTGTGTAGAGTGTAGGTGTCTGATAAAGGACATTCTGATTTGTGTGTCCCTATCAGCTGGTGTGCTCCATCATCGCCGGCGTCCTGCACTTCTGCTTCCTGGCTGCCTTCGCCTGGATGTGTCTGGAAGGTGTGCAGCTCTACCTCATGCTGGTCGAGGTGTTCGAGAGTGAGTTCTCACGCAGGAAGTACTACTACGTCTCTGGGTACCTGGTCCCAGCCGCCGTGGTGGGCATCTCCGCCGCCATCGACTACAAGAGTTACGGCACACAGCGCGCGTAAGTGACGGTGTCACCCGTAGAAACCATTGGCGGAGTTTGAGATTCTTGTCAGGGGGGGGGGGCTAAAGAGAATATAGAGTTAAATATAAAGATCGTCTCGAGATTTGCACCGACCACAATGTGTGTAACATATACAACTAGAATATTTGCATTTCCTGAAGAAAAGACAAGTGAAGATGCAGGTGCATTAACCTAGCATTAGCACCGACTTAACATTTGTATTTACCTAGCTATAGCATTAACCTAACATTAGCCTAATAATAAAATTAGCCTAGGTTTGAAATAAACCTAGTATTAGCATTTGTCTAGCGATAGCATTACCTAGCATTAGAATTAACCTAGCATTAGCCTAGCAATAACATTAGCCTAGCATTACAATTAACCTGGCATTAGAATTAATCTAGCGATAGCATTATCCTAGCTTTAGCATTAGCCTAGCATTTGCATTAATCTTTCTATAACATTAACCTAGCATGAACACAAACTTAGCATTAGCCATGCAGTAGCATTAACCTAGCATTAGCACTAACAGCATTAGCCATGTAATAGCACGAACCTAGCATTAGCACTAACTTAGCAATAGCCAAGCAATAGCACGAACCTAGCATTAGCACTAACTTAGCATTAGCACTAACCTAACATTAGCATTAACCTAGCATTACCACTAACCTAACATTAGCATTCACATAGCATTAGCTATAATCCACCTATAGCATCCACCTAGCATTAGCCTTACATTAGCATTATCCTAGCATTAGCACTAACCTAGCATTAGCACTAACCTACTATTAGCACTAACCTAGCATTAGCACGAACCCACTATTAGCACTAACCTAGCATTAGCTAAGCATTAGCATTACCCTGGCATTAGCACTAACCTAGCATTAGCTAAGCATTAGCTTAACATTGTCAATCAGGATAAAAATGTATAAATATGTTGAACGTATTATGTTAACATGTTAAAGGTTGAATGGTTTGTAATTTGTTTGAAATCTCTAGAACTTTCTGAATGTTTTGATGAATTATTTGTCAAAATTGGACAAAAGATGTAAGGGAAGGTATATTTATTTGTATAGCACATTTCAAACACAAGGCAACTCAATGTGCTTTACATGACCAAAAAGTGCAACAGAAAATATTCAACTGCTTAAAATAAATTAAAACATTAAAATCTGAAGAAAAAAAAAAATCTTCAGTAAAATCAATTCAAATCATCAACAAACACATGACATCATCAACATGACCATAAATCTCTCTCTCAATCATAGTTCCTTTAACTTCCTTTAACTTTGATTTAAAAATGTTCATATGTGATGCTGACTTCAGCTCTGATGCAGTTTGTTCCACTTCTTTGCAGCAGCATAACAACTAAAAGCAGCATCACCATGGTTACTGTGAGCTCTGGGCTCCACTATCTGACCTGTGTCCATAGATCTCAGAGACCTGCTGGGTTCATACCTGACTAACATCTCACTGATATATTCTGGACCAAACCCATTCACACATTTATAACCAGCAGCAGAACTTTACAGTCTCCTCTGAGGCTGACTGGGAGACAGTGTAAAGACTTTAAAACTGGACTAATGTGTTCTGACCTCTTTGTTCTGGTTCAGACCTGAGCTGCAGCGTTCTGAACCAGCTGTAGATGTTTGATGAAGACCATTACAATAGTCCAGTCTGCTGGAGATAAAAGCATGGACCAGTTTCTCCTGATCTTTCTGAGTCATTAAACCTTTCACTCTGGAGATGTTCTTTAGGTGGTAGAAGATGTTTTTGTGATAGATTTGATCTGATGCTGAATGTCAGATCTGAGTCAATCAGAACACCAAGGTTTTTGACTTGGTCTTTATCTTTTAAAGATCCAGACTCAGATACTTGCTGACAGCAGTCCTCTTTTCATTGTTACCAAAGACAATCACCTCCATCTTGTCATGGTTTAGTTGAAGGAAGTTTTCACTCATCCATCAGTTTACTTTTTCTAATTAGTCACACAACACCTCAATGGGACCATAGTCATCTGGGTTCAGTGATAGATATAGTTGTGTATCATCTGCGTAGCTCTGATAATCAACCTTACAGTTCTGTAAAATGTGTCCTAAAGGAAGCATATAAAGACTAAACAGAAGAGGTCCAAGAACAGATCCCTGAGGAACCCCACAGGACATTGGTAATCTGTCAGATTCAAAGTTTACTATGTTTACAAAATAACTTTGATCCTCCAAGTAGAACTTAAACCATTACTTTAACATTTAGTCCAACCCATGTTTACAATCTGTGTAACAAAATTGTATGATCTACAGTGGTCAAATGCCAGACTTAGATCCAATAGAATGGAGAACAGATACTTTTCCTGAATCAGTGTGTTCAACCTTATGTCATTGATCACTTTGATCAGATCAGTTTCTGTGCTGTGATCAGAACCAAAACCTGACTGAAATTTATCAATATTTTGTTGAAAGTTAAGAATTGACTCAGTTGGTTGAAGACCACCTTCTCAATGATGTTGGCCATGAATGGAAGGTTGCTGATTGGTCTATAGTTAGCCAGTATAGAGACATCCAGTGTTCTCTTTGGTACGGTGCCTGATTGGAATGATCAGTTCATTATCTGACACTAATCAGTGAAAATTTACTTTACAACAGTTTTAAAGAAGTTTGAGGGTTTGTGTCAAGGCAACATGTTGATGATTCAGCTGCCTGAACAGTTTCCTCTATTGTTTTTGAGTTCACTGTAATAAACTCTAACATTGTAATTGACTCCACTGAGGATGGGTGTTAACGAACAACAGAACGACAAAACGGATAACAATAGTAAGATGATTTCTGCAACCTCGATATTATAACATACATGATAATGTCGACTACAAAATATGCCTTGACACGTCGTATAATGTTGTAATTTCATGATAAAAATCATTTTTCTGCTTTATTTAGCTGCAGTACCAAACATGAACTGCTAGGTGCAGTGTCCGCTTCACTTTTTACATCAGGGATCGGCAACTTTTTATCACAGCGGGGCCACAAAATTAAATTTTCTGATGTGAGCATCACATGTTCAGCATTTATGTCAACATTTAGAATCAAGATTGATTAGCTGTAATAGAAAAAGAACAAAGGGTTTGTGTTTACATATGTTATTTTCTGGATTTTTCTTCTCATTTTCTGTGTTTGGGTGTTGTTTTTGTATAAAAAAAAATGAGAAAAAAACATGAAGAAAAGTATTTTTTGTATAAAAAAAAGGAAACATAAATGAAAACAAATAAATGAAGAAAAGTTATTTTGTGTCAAAAGGAAGTTTAAAAAATAAGAAAAGAAAGAAAGAAAATATTTTTTGTATATTTGTCATTGAATGTGTTTTGTGTATTTTTGTCATTTTCTGCTTTATCTTCTGGGGTTGCACCAAATAAGACTGAGGGCCACATGTGGCCCCCGGGCCACCAGTTGCCTATGTCTGATTTACATTGTGAAGAAGAATTGCACAACAGAAGAAGAACCAACATAAAGTCTCAAAAGTTTGGGACCATTTCACTGAAAACTTATACTAGTATTTTTAAAAGAACAACAAATGAATTCATAATAATAATAATAATTAGTGGGTTTTATATAACGCTTTTCAAAATAAATCTATGTATTTGTACAGTTACTGTGTTTTATGGCACATAAATATATGAATAATATGTACATTATATTAGGAATTTAGAAAAACTGTAATGAAAATTTTTGACCACTCACAGTGTGTGGGGCTCACTTCCTGTCTGTGTAACTTCAAAGTAAAGGTGCTGAAGTGAGCTTGTGTGCTGTGCAGGTGCTGGCTGAGGGTGGATAACCACTTCATCTGGAGCTTCATCGGCCCCGTCACCTTCATCGTGGTGGTGAGTAGGTTTTTATTACAACAAGCACTTCATACGTCCTAAATGTGTCACATGTCAGGATTATAAATGAACTGATAAAAAATGTTGCTTTTTAAAGTATCAGTAATCTGCGACCCCCCCACCCCCCCCCCCCCCCCCCCCCCCCCCCATCTCTGACGTCTACTGCTGATTGGCTGATGCAGGCGTGTAAGAAGTTATGAGCGCTGTGTATGAACAGCAGACATGTGGCCGAGCTCGTTGCTCTCAGTGATTCATCTCACGCTTTGTTCTCATCCTTTAAGCTCCTCCCTTCAGGATTACGCTGTCCAGCCTGTAAGGCCCACTGAAGGAGGGCCACATTTGTCCCCTAAGCTGTTGTCCTCCTGAATAATAGAGGGTCACTACAAGATAGTTGAGATAAGATGTTTAGTGTCACTGTACAGTTACAACATAATACTGTTAAAGCAATCCAATACAATTGTTCAACCTATATTGTGGTGAGACTCATAAGACTACAATCACTCTTTGCATCTACTCAGAGTTCACATACAGTATGTATATATACTAAGACTGGGCGATATATCGAGTTTTTAATAAATATCGATATATTTATTTAAGAGATATAGCATAGGACTATATTGTAATATTGATATAATTCACATAACATTAAAAGTTTCTTCTGTAGAGCTGCCAGTATGTATTTTTCTCCTCTGTCTATTTTAACCCCGCCTCTCTCCTGCTCTGTCCCTGAGTGAAACTCAACACACACGCACGGTCAGTAATAATAAATAAATAATTGTTTGGTAATTGTAATCATTCAAAAAACTGTACAGCACTTTAATCAGCTGAAGTTGTTTTTAAAATGTGTGTGAATGCACATCATTAGTTTTATAAATGATGATATTGTTCTCTACACCTATGTGTTCATGGATGAAAAGGGAAGGAGGAATAAAAAAAAAGAAAAGACAACTGACTACAGATGAATAAATCCTACACAAAAAGGATTGTTCAGAACAACCTAAGAATGTTTGACCAGAGAGACAAGCTTTGATGTACAAAACAGGGGACGGGACCTAGATAAGCAAACTGCTCCTCTCGTCTCCTTTTTCGGCATGTACAAAAAAAAAAGGGAATGTAACCATGTCGGAAATAAACTGAATAAATAAAAATAAAAATAAAATAAAGGTTCCTGTGTGACATGTGGCTTTAACTGACTTGCATGAAATATTGTAAAATAATGGTTTAATGGTTAATTAAATTGATGATTTTTAAGATTTACTATGGGTTTTGCCTCTGAATAAAGAAACTAACAGGTACGTTATGCTGTAATAGTTAGGGGGAGCCCCAATTACATCACAGAGAAAACATTAATAAATATTGAGTGTTGCCATTCTGGTTCGATTGTATGCATCAAAGCATCATCTCAAGGCAAAATATCCAGATATATATTGTATATCATGATATAGCTTGAAAATATTGAGATAAGATCAGTTTTTTCTGATTATATTGTTAAAGCTAACACACTCTCACTCTACATTTACAGCTTCAATAACAAACAATCAGTCTGCTGCTCTTTTAATGGAGCCATTCATTTGGAGCACCTCATTTACCCACTGCTTCTTTAATCCAATGCTCGTTATATACGTGTATAGTACAGACTACAGTACACACTTCTCACCAAAGGAGGAAAACATCTTCACTTAGAAATCAGAGCTGACAGTATTTTACTATGATGTGTGAAGCACAGGGGTTGGGGCCACAAACATGACTGTATGTATTGTAGGGTCACATGATCAACATTCATGTGATCAACTGTCTTTGATGAAAGCAACCACCTCTGAGAAAAACTGACAGTTGACAGTCAAAATATGTCAGGAGATCAAATTTCCTGAAAAAAGTTGTCTGAAGAAACAAAACCTTAACATATTATTTCTTTGATCTGTTTGTGTCAATGACGACTCGTTGCTTTGATCTGTTTACGTAAGCGAAAACTTGTCGACTTTACTTTGATCTTTTTGAGTAAGTGACGACTCGTTGACTTTGCTTTGATCTGTCTACGTAAGTCATGACTTGTCGGCTTTGCTTTGATCTGTTTGAGTGAGTGACGACTCATCGGCTTTGCTTTGATCTGTTTGTGTAAATGTGATGCCCATGGCATCATCTGCTGATTGGTGATGTCAGACACCTGGGCCCAGTGTGCTAAGGTTATTTAAGCTCCCAGACTCCTTCAGTCACTCTCTCCTCCAGCCTCACACAGACACACACCATCTTTGTTTGGATTTGGATATGTTACGTTAGATTAAGTTTAGCTTTGTTTACATCTTACAACACACACATCATCTTCACTCATGCACATTTACACTACTGACTCTACTGATCTACTGTACACACTCCATGATGTAAATATCTAATTTACTTTAATTTGGTCTAATTTGGTTTACCTTGATGGATTTTGCTAGTGTTGTGTTCAAGACCACACTATCCAAGACCAAGACTTACCCGAGACCAAGACAAGACCAAGACTTCCGGGAGCTGAGACCGAGACCAAGACCATAAACATTTTTTTTTTTTAATTTAAAAAAGTCTATAAATAAATAAAATTATGACAAGGTTCGACAGTTAAATAACATTCTCTCTTTAATTTTAGTTTATTTTAAATACATTTGACGGAGAGAAAAAAGGTGCCTGCAAAAAATTAACTAAAATATTAAAACTACTATTGCTACTGATAAATTCACAATTATTCAGCTGAACGTGCAGCAAGTGTTTAAAAGTATTTCTGCCAAGAAATAACATGTCTGGTCACCTACACACCACAGAGTGTTTCCTCTTTGCTAGAGTTGGGCATCGTTTGCATTTTAACGATTCTGATTCCAACAGTTCTTGGTGAGAAAGATTATTATTATTCTGGATACAGTGGAAACAGAAACTATAAAAAAAAATTATATTGTGAACCTGTTTATATTGTATGGAACATATTATATACATAAATGTAATTGAGTCTAAAGACACAAAAAACACCACTTTAATAATATAACAGACTAATAAAAAACCTCTTTACAGTTATTTAAGTCCAGGTGATGACGCACTGGTGACGACATAATCCAAGATGGCGGTGGCCTGGACTACAGTAACATTATTTAATAAAAACCTTAAAAGACATGAATATAATGAAAAGAGTGAATGGACAGAGACATAAACATGTAGACACACACAGACTTATTAAACACACAGAGACTTATTAAACACACAGAGACTTATTAAACACGCACAGACTTATTAAACACACAGAGACTTATTAAACACGCACAGACTTATTAAACACACAGACTTATTAAACACACACAGACTTATTAAACACACAGAGACTTATTAAACACACACAGACTTATTAAACACACACAGACTTATTAAACACACACAGACTTATTAAACACACACACAGACTTATTAAACACACACAGACTTATTAAACACACACAGACCTCGGTAAACGGAACATGCTTCACCGGTCCGGCAGGCACTAGGACCCAGAGGCAGAGTAAATGTGTCCCCGTAGTTTATCATGTTACCAGTTATTAGAGCTACTGTCTTTACCAGGGAGATCATATTTATTACTGGTCATTGTTTCCCAGAGTTTTACTGGGATTTTTTACGGGGTGGATTAAAGAATGAATAAAGGATTGTTTTATTATCACATTATAAAAAAGTTTACAAATTGCAGGAATTAGTGCTGGTCTCTGATAGTCTTGAGGGAAAATCCCGAGACCGAGACATTTAAAATTTGGTCTCGAGACCAAGACGGGTCTGGACTACTACAACACTAGATTTTGTTGAATTTTTGGCTTAATTAAACAATAAAGATGCTTTCAGATGTTTTGCCATGGCCAGTCACCCTTTCTTGTTGTTGTGACCGGATCATGACAAGTGGGGGCTTGTCCATTTAGCTTTGTCTGGCGTGGTTCTTTGTTAGTAGTAAGATTTTGATTGTTGGGAGACTGGCCATGTTTTTTGGGAATCCATTTGATTAGTGGTTGATGCTGGTTTGTTGGTACCACTCAGATTAGCTGATTCTGCTGACTCACTAACTCTCTGTTAGGCTGAAGGGATATTTTCCAATAGGGAGTAGTGTCTGTTTGTTTTTTTGTCTTAAAGTGGTTGTTTCTGTGCAGAGCTTTTTGCACATCCGTTGCTGCAGGGAGGGTTGCCAGATCATGGTTGCTTTCCTGAGCTGACGGGCTAAAGTGCATAAGTACCCACCACAGGCCACAACGAATGGAGGATAGAGTTAAGGGAGTCAGAGGGAGGATCTCTGTCATGGGAAACGCTAGCCCAAGTGCATTACAAGTACTAAAGGTTAGTTCTGTTGTGGTTTTTCTGATTTAATGATGGCTTCCTTATCAGAGTTTTTTTAATACACCCACCACAGGGTTTGTTAACTCGTGTAAGAAGGAGGACCTAATGAAAATACCACTATAGTATTCTTGTTTCTGTAAGGGTGTGTTACCTTAAGGGGAGGTTGATGTACAGCCAGGTTTGGTTTCAGCATCTCTGCTAGCGGATGTTCAGACGCAGGTTTGACTTTTGATCAGCAGAAACAGCTGTTACTTTTGCAGTATGAGCGGGTAAAGCTTCAAAGGGAAGAGAAACTGGAGTTGGAGAGGATGAGACAAAACACTGAAAGGATGAAGATGGAGCTTGAGCAGCCCAGGTTGCAGTTTATTAGAGAGGGCCATTTTTTTCCGGAAGGTTTTGATACACCTAGTGGCAGTACATCGGGGGGAGTTGATGTTGTGGATAACTTGCGGTTAATACCAAAGTTTGCAAGCGTTCCTGAATCTCCTAGCATCCAGGCTAGCGTTCCTGAGTCTCCTAGGTTCCAGGCTAGGCCAACGTCGCCACCAGTGCCGGCTCCCCGCACCAGGCCACCAACGTTGCCCCCGGTGCCCTCTTTGTATGTCTGGCCTGAGGTGTCCCCATCTGCTTCGCTAGAGTCTGGCCCGCCCAGAATCTCCTCAGTCCTGTTCGGCCTGCCGCTGGGCAGACCGCCGGACCAGGGTGCCCTGGTAGAGTAACTTGGTTTTCTATAGAGGGCTTTGTTTATATTTTGTGTATTAACCTGTGGTTTGAATATTTGGCATCAGGAATTTCTTTGGGGGCCCCTGTCTCATGGGGGTGGGGGGGGCATGGCATCATATGCTGATTGCTCCGTGTTCCAGCCTACTGATTGGTTATGTCAGACACCTGGGCCCAGTGTGCTAAGGTTATTTAAGCTCCCAGACTCCTTCATTCACTCTCTCTCCTCCAGCCTCACACAGGTACACACCCCCCATGGTTTGATTTGGATATGTTTGGTTAGATTAAGTTTTAGTTTTATTTACTTACAACACTCACATCATCTTCACTCATGCACATTTACACTACTGACTCTACTGATATACTGTACACACTCCATGATGTAAATATCTAATGTGGTTTGATTTGGCCTAATTTGGTTGACTTTGATGGATTTTGGTTTAATTTGGTCTAACTTGGTTTACTTTGATGCAATTGAATAATATTTGGTCTAATTTGGTTTACTTAACTTGAATGTTGGATTTTTTTTGGCATAATTAAACAATAAAGATGCTTTAAAATATATGTATATATGCAATGCTTTGATCTGTTTGAATAAGTGACGACTCATCAACTTTGCTTTGATCTGTTTGAGTAAGTGACGACTCGTCGACTTTGCTTTGATCTGTTTACGTGTCGACTTTGCTTTGATCTGTTTGAGTAAGTGACGACTCGTCGGCTTTGCTTGATCTGTTTACGTTTCGACTTTGCTTTGATCTGTTTGAGTAAGTGACGACTCGTCGGCTTTGCTTTGATCTGTTTACGTGTCGACTTTGCTTTGATCTGTTTGAGTAAGTGACGACTCGTCATCTTTGCTTTGATCTATTTGAATAAGTGACGACTCATCGACTTTGCTTTGATCTGTTTGAGTAAGTGACGACTCATCGGCTTTGCTTTGATCTGTTTACGTGTCGACTTTGCTTTGATCTGTTTGAGTAAGTGACGACTCGTCATCTTTGCTTTGATCTATTTGAATAAGTGGCGACTCATCAACTTTGCTTTGAACTGTTTGAGTAAGTGACGACTCGTCATCTTTGCTTTGATCTATTGGAATAAGTGACGACTCATCGACTTTGCTTTGATCTGTTTGAGTAAGTGACGACTCGTCGGCTTTGCTTTGATCTGTTTACGTGTCGACTTTGCTTTGATCTGTTTGAGTAAGTGACGACTCGTCGGCTTTGCTTTGATCTGTTTACGTGTCGACTTTGCTTTGATCTGTTTGAGTAAGTGACGACTCGTCATCTTTGCTTTGATCTATTTGAATAAGTGACGACTCATCGACTTTGCTTTGATCTGTTTGAGTAAGTGACGACTCATCGGCTTTGCTTTGATCTGTTTACGTGTCGACTTTGCTTTGATCTGTTTGAGTAAGTGACGACTCGTCATCTTTGCTTTGATCTATTTGAATAAGTGGCGACTCATCAACTTTGCTTTGAACTGTTTGAGTAAGTGACGACTCGTCATCTTTGCTTTGATCTATTGGAATAAGTGACGACTCATCGACTTTGCTTTGATCTGTTTGAGTAAGTGACGACTCGTCGGCTTTGCTTTGATCTGTTTACGTGTCGACTTTGCTTTGATCTGTTTGAGTAAGTGACGACTCGTCATCTTTGCTTTGATCTATTTGAATAAGTGGCGACTCATCAACTTTGCTTTGATCTGTTTGAGTAAGTGACGACTCGTCATCTTTGCTTTGATCTATTTGAATAAGTGACGACTCATCGACTTTGCTTTGATCTGTTTGAGTAAGTGACGACTCGTCGGCTTTGCTTTGATCTGTTTACGTGTCGACTTTGCTTTGATCTGTTTGAGTAAGTGACGACTCGTCATCTTTGCTTTGATCTATTTGAATAAGTGGCGACTCATCAACTTTGCTTTGATCTGTTTGAGTAAGTGATGACTCGTCATCTTTGCTTTGATCTATTTGAATAAGTGATGACTCATCGACTTTGCTTTGATCTGTTTGAGTAAGTGACAACTCGTCGGCTTTTCTTTGATCTGTTTACGTGTCGACTTTGCTTTGATCTGTTTGAGTAAGTGACGACTCGTCATCTTTGCTTTGATCTATTTGAATAAGTGGCGACTCATCAACTTTGCTTTGATCTGTTTGAGTAAGTGATGACTCGTCATCTTTGCTTTGATCTATTTGAATAAGTGGCGACTCATCAACTTTGCTTTGATCTGTTTGAGTAAGTGATAACTCGTCATCTTTGCTTTGATCTATTGGAATAAGTGACGACTCATCGACTTTGCTTTGATCTGTTTGAGTAAGTGACGACTCGTCGGCTTTGCTTTGATCTGTTTACGTGTCGACTTTGCTTTGATCTGTTTACGTGTCGACTTTGCTTTGATCTGTTTGAGTAAGTGACGACTCGTCATCTTTGCTTTGATCTATTTGAATAAGTGGCGACTCATCAACTTTGCTTTGATCTGTTTGAGTAAGTGATGACTCGTCATCTTTGCTTTGATCTATTTGAATAAGTGGCGACTCATCAACTTTGCTTTGATCTGTTTGAGTAAGTGATGACTCGTCATCTTTGCTTTGATCTATTTGAATAAGTGATGACTCATCGACTTTGCTTTGATCTGTTTGAGTAAGTGACAACTCGTCGGCTTTTCTTTGATCTGTTTACGTGTCGACTTTGCTTTGATCTATTTGAATAAGTGGCGACTCATCATCTTTGCTTTGATCTATTTGAATAAGTGACGACTTGTCAACTTTGCTTTGATCTGTTTGTGTAAATGACGACTCATGTTTTCACAGCTGAACCTGATCTTCCTGCTTGTGACCATGTACAAGATGCTGAAGCACTCCACCTCCATGAAACCCGACTCATCTCGACTCGGAGGCATCAGGTGAGCAGTCAGACTGCAACTGAAGTGGAACGCACCTTTTAGGCAGAAAAATTAGTAATTTCAACATTAATGTGCCCGAGTTTGCACTGCCTAATATAAATGAGATGTTAAGTATGTAAAGCACCGATAATATTGGAAGAAATCACAGTAAGAATGAAAAACACTTCTTTGCATTTGTCTACAGGACTCTACATCCCACAATGTAATGCACCAAACTGTCCTAATATTGTCAATAAGAGACTGTTTACAGTGGAGATCAAAACAAAACTTTAAAGTGGAAATTTTTACTTTTTTTTTTTTTTTTTAAAGCAAATGATCTTTTATTTATTGATTTATGACGTCTACTCTGTCTTTATCTCATTAAAATATCGTCTCCAGCAGCTTTCATTTGGAAAAATTGTGTGGCATAATTTGAGGAAAATTGCAGGATTTTAGTATAACCGAGTTATTTTATCAGTTTGAGATTAAAAATGTCTGCCATCATGTGACATAATCATGGGAAACTGTGAGCCTGCCAATATTGAGGAGTTTCATTGAATTTGTGTTGGTCATTTATACAATTATTCATGTTCTATTTCATCCTTATCGACCGCCAGAGGCTTAAAGCATGGATCACCTGTGACCCCTGGATGACCCAAAGAGTCTATATCTATCGGTGTCATGGGGTGATCTGTGTCTTCTATCTCCTTGTGATTGCGGGTGACATTAGCAGGTCGGTTGTTTGCTAATCACAGCTTGTCGCTTGTAGCTTCGATCCGCCTTGTGATTGTGTGCTAGTTCAGACTCGGTAGCTCCGCGACTATGTCTTCTTCAGTGATTAAACAGCTACGGTTACTCAGCTGTGTCGCTACGCTGCTCTGTTTGCACTGTTGTGGTTACCTTGACCAGTGGATTTGCTGGTGTGAGGCCAACACGGGTCTCCCGGCACGCCGCTGCTAAGTGGCGGCCGGTGTTTTGACAGTGTGTATGCTGAGTGACTGCGTTCGCCTCGGCTCTGCTCTCTCTCTTTCTCTTGCTAACGGCAGTGTGCATGCTGCGGTTTTGTCGGGTGTTGCTCCAGTTAGATTCACTGGGAGCAGTTTGATCACTCCAAGCCGCTGCAGCTTGGCGGTTATTAATATAACTATTATTAATATAACTATTATTGATATATAATTGGTAATATTTATTTTAAAGTGGCTGTCTCTCAAGACAGAGTTTATTCTTGCTGTAGGAACAGCAAAACGTGTGGGGGAGCTGCATGCTCTGTCAGTGAGCCAGGCATGTCTACGCTCAAAGGCTTGAGTCTCAGGCCAAATCCTTCATTTTGCCCCCTCATCATGTGAACCAGTCTATCAAGTTAGCTACCTTCAGTCCTCTGGGCTCCTCTGGGGGGAAGGGCGAGCCATCAACACTGTTGTGCGGGCGCTTAAAGCTTACATGGAGGCGACAGCTATAGCCTACGAACGACAGACGGCCTTTTCGTCCACCATGGAGGCTGTAGAAGGGGGATCGCACTTTCTAAACAGAGACTGTCTCACTGACTAGTGGAGGTCATTCAGTATGTCTATAGAGCACGGAGCATCCTGGTGCCTCAGGGCATAAAGTGCTATTCTACTAAAGGCCTGGCTGCATCATGGGACGCCTTGAGGGGCGTTCTCCTGCAGGATATCTGTGCTGCAGCTCATCATGCACCTTTGGACATTTCTATTTCAATTCAATTCAACTTTATTTATATAGAGCAAATTACTCTATAATCATCTGAACGTGCTTAACAAAAAATGGAATCCATAGTACGAAAGAAAGAAACCAACAAGATCCACATGAACAAGCGTTTAGCAACAGTGGGAAGAAAAAACTCCCTCTATTTTATAGGAAGAAATGTCTGTTAGAAGCATGTAGCACTTATGGTGCTGCCTCGTACCCTTTTTGTCTTTAGGTAAGACAATGTAGTTACCTTCAACTTGAATACCTGGACTGAAGGGACAATGGGCCAGATCAGACAGATTCTACATTTGTGGGTGCGCAACAACATAGGACACGTACACAGATTTAGAAAAATTCATTTGCATTTACTTGCAACTTTTCTTTTTTAACTGTGCACAATGTATAACAAAAATAGAGCATGCTTGAGAAAGTAATAAAATAAAATACCCAGTCCTTGAGTTTTGATATGGCTTTCTGAATATTCGTCTCAGTCTCTGGTGTGTGTGATTGTAACCAGTAGGGTCACAAAGACCAGCTAGTTTTGATTCAGGCTTCGGCTCGCCATCCACATCTGGAAATCCTGGTTCTTCTGACCTGATCAGGTCAGAACGATGCAGCTTAACTACAGTATGTCCTATAATAACTATAGTGGCTACTAGTAAAGCTTTTACAATCCTTTCAAATTTCTCCTGTTGTACAACAACATTACTTTCAAGTCATTACTAAACTATAAACCAATTTACAATATATTATATTTAGTAACAATAATAATTGTTTTATTTTCAACAGTGTATAGTAAATAGTCCTGCTTAAAATAACACCTAAGCATAATTTAAGTGTGGAGGTTAGCATGCTAACTATGAATAGCACTCGTCATGCTAGGTCACACATGCAGCACAGGGGTTTCCCAGCTAGCGTGGGTTTACAGCCTTTAGCCTTTCAATATCTTAAAATGAATAAAGCATCACCAGCACGAGGCGTCTCTCAGTCTGCTTCTCCCACAGTGCGTAGGCTAAGCACAGAGTGGGAGGGAACATTTGATCTTATTGGCTAATACTGATCTTATACTATGACACGATTGGCTGCTCAGTGTGTCAACAAAAATCTAAATGATCAGTACGATTTTAAAAGATTTTCAACAGTATTTGTCAGCATATTAATGAACTTTTATTGATATACTTTTACCAATATTTATTCCCATCAGATATTAGGGAAATTAGGGTTTTTAATCACAGTGGTATCAATATTTACGTTTTAACACTGGGGTTACAACCAGGTTCAGAGGTGGAGAACATCTGCTTCCACTGGTTGTTGTTAGTGAACAGAAGGACAAACAGAATAGGATAGACCATCAGAAAGTTCTAGACTAGTTGATCAGGATCTAGACACCTGAAACAGAAAAGAGAGGAGAAGACACAGGCTGCAGGGAAAACATGATACAGTAGTATACACTGGTTCCTAGTGGTTATGTTAATATTAAATGTTTTGTTGAATCCTCCATGTTCTGAAATGTTTCCACTACAGACCAGGTTCCATCTTGTACTGATCACATGTATTGATCTATGTGGTGGACATCAGTGTAAATAGTGTGAAGCACTACAACACACACACACACACACAGGTCTACAACCTGGTACAACTGTGTATCATCCCATTACAGCCCATTATAGAGCTATGTGTGTAGATGGTGGATCATGTTTGAATATAATGTTGGTGTTCTATTATATAATCTTAGTTCTTAGTTTACTTTAGCTTTGTTCCTCGTGTTTAGGTTATCGCTATTATACAGTATTTACGCTTTAGTATATAAGTAGGTTTAGAGTTTAGCCATAAAGATGGAGAGAGTAGCAGCCTCCCATTTCTACAGGGTGAACGTTGCTGGTGTCCACAGAGTCAGACCTGAGTCGGTGAGGATGCTTTTGTGACCTTTCTGGTATAACTCATCCAGGATTCATAGAACCATAGTTATCATGTGTCTTGCAGAGTACATTGGATACTCTAAAGCACATGTGTCAATCTTAAGGCCCGGGGGCCAAAACTGGCCCTTTAGACCATCCAATTTGGCCCGCATGAGAAATTTAAAAAGACAGAAAAAACATAAATTGTTGTCTAAATTACCAAATAATTCAGTTGTAGATATCTCCCAGCCCTTCTAAATACACAAATTTAATGAGACTCCACAATATTTGGAGGATGGTAATTTTCCCCATGCTTTTATCACACGACTGCAGTCATTTTAAATCTCAAATTGTTAAAAAAAACTCAATTTCCCTGAAATGATTTCACTTAATTTCCCCCACATTAAACAGAAATTGGTCACAAAACCAATAAAATTCAAAAGAGAAAATCCTGCTGGGGCTGATGTCTGTCACTGATTGCCTGAATGTGTTATTTATATGTTGTGTAAAGTGCAAACTTGGGGACATTTATGTTGAAATTGCTCGTTTTCTCCCCTAAAATCTAATCCAATATTTCATATCTGTCTCCTGAGCTAAAATGAGTTTGACACCCCTGCCCTGATGCAGTGGTTCTCAAACTGGGGGCCGTATCTTAGTTAGGGGTCTGTTAGATAATCATTAGGGACTATTATTTATGTGGTATGATTAAAGACGTGTGTGATGGGACCAATGCAACAATAAAACAAACTTTACATCAGACATGGATAAAATGACAGAAATAAGAGGAAAAGAACAACAACATGACTCCCAACACACACGTAGAGGGTTTTATTACAAATTTAAATGTTTATTTGGTGTCACTTCTCTAGAAGAAGAACAATGCTGTTTAGCAGTTAATAATTCATAACAGGTCAGGGTGTGAATCAAACTATCTACTCTATAGCAAAACAATATTGATACAATTCATTTATATGACAAAGATCTGAAATATATAAGTTCATTAAAGCTGAAGCTGATTTTTTTTTTATATAGAGTTCAAATCCTACCAAAACCTTGTACAGGCAAAAAAAACTTGTCTGTAAATGAAACAAAGTTCTCGAAGTTTAAAAGTTCTAATGTGTTAGCGTTAGCATCGCTAATCGTCTCCCGCTCCTGACTCCTCTGTAGCTAATCTTCTTAATTACTTTGGTAAACTCTAACTCTGCCATATTTCCATATTTTATGTGACTCTTGGCTCTAAATAGTTTGTGTGTTTTGGATTTGTACGCCTTTTCTTTTTCACGCACACACAGGGTTAGCGTTGCTGCCGTTTAGCGGCTGGAGACTGATTTGTGCTTGTGGTGAGTCTCTCTTCTTTGGAAAAAGGAAAATATTATTAATATAACCTGTAAGTTATTGTTCTTTTCTTTATGGATATTTGCGTCTCTTCGCTGACTCTGTTTTCCTCACAAACAGTAATTAAAAACATGCCGTGTCAGCAGTCTCTTTATCCAAAGTCTCCCAGGGAGACGAGGAAAAATGTTTCACTCATTTTTAAACTCAGAGTCAGCGTTTCTACTGTCCAGCAGCTGCTGCTGCCAGGGCAACGCGTCCAAAAGCTGAACGGATGGTTTTTAAAGTAGTAACTGGACTCCTGCGGCCGTGTGTGCAGGTCGTGGGTGTTGGGGGCGTTCGCTCTACTCTGTCTCCTCGGCCTGACGTGGTCCTTCGGCTTGTTCTTCCTCAACGACTCTTCTGTGGTGATGGCGTACCTGTTCACCATCTTCAACACCCTCCAGGGAATGTTCATCTTCATCTTCCACTGTCTGCTCCAGAAGAAGGTAACGCTCACCCTGCTGTGTGTGTGTGTGTGTGTGTGTGTGTGTGTGTGTGTGTGTGTGTGTGTGTGTGTGTGTGTGTGTGTGTGTGTGTGTGTGTGTGTGTGTGTGTGTGTGTGTGTGTGCGTGCGCGTGCGCGTGCTGACAAAGTGGCTCTGAAAATGGATGGATAGATATTTGTGTGTGTGCTGCCTGATGGAGCACTGGGTTGTGAGTGTGTGTGCATGCCTGTTGCCGTGACGACTGTGTGTGGCAGGTCATAATCTAGCATTAGTTTGTACTGAGCTGCTGTAAAGCACTACCACTGCTACTGGGTCAGAGGCAAAGCAGCAAGTGCTGTTTTCTAGCCATAGACATATGAGGGTAAACACTTGTTTTACCCTCACAGGGACTATGAGAAGCATTTATTAAGGTTACTTAGTTCTGCTTTAACATATAAACTTTTCATGGGAAATATTTATTGGAATCAACCAGAAATGTGTGTGTCTGCCTGTGTGTGTGCGTGCGTGCGTGTGTGCGTGTGTGTGTGTGCGCGCGCCTGTGTGTGTGTGTGTGTGTGTGTGTGTGTGTGTGTGTGTGTGCGCCTGTGTGTGTGTCTGTGTCTGCTTGTGTGCATGCGTGCGCGTGTGACCAGCTTTAGCCGCTACAAACAGCTTAGCAAACTGTTAGCATTAGCATCAGTCCGCAGTGAGCAGCAGCTTCAGTTCTGGATTACATAATTAACTGTTAGCATTAGCATCAGTCCTCAGTTGAAAGCAACTACAGTTCTTGTTCACATAGCTTACTGTTAGCATTAGCATCCATATTCAGTTAGCCGCAGCTGCAGTTCTAACCATTACTTCATTGTTAGCATTCGCATCAGTCCTTTCAGAATAGAAAATAAGGGACACCCACGGCACCGTGAACACAATCCTCAGAAATAGAAATATATATATTAGTAGTGCTACAAAAAATTACTTGAATTTGATAACTCATGATTATGTCGGTCAACACATATAATATATAAATAATACTAATTGCTAATTTCTTGCAACATGTCAAGTATGCATATTAATCTGGCACGTTGGCAGTTAATTCAATATTTACCCACACAAATAAATCTCTATTTTCTTCCAGTCTTTTTATTGTTTAGTTATCTTATTATAGATTTAAAACATAAGGTTAACCACAGGTGTAGGAAAGTTTATAGTTGAGTTATTATTTTTAGGTTGACATAATATTATATCATGATTTCGTTTGGTGTCAATATCATTTATCATTAATAACCTCTGTAAGAAATAACAATTCATTATTTTAATATTTTCTTATAGCTATAGGAGCCATTGAAAAAGAGCAATGAGCCACATGAGGCTCCAGAGCCACAGGTTACAGACCCCTGTCCTAGGGTACACGTACCCCAGTTTGGGAACCACTAGAATATACAGAAATCTCTACAAACATTTGTAACCTAGGGAATATATGTAATATAAAATAAAATATTCATGTATTTAATGTTAACGTATCAGTATGATTTTAGTTAAAAGGCCTTACATAATATACATATTTATATGACCTAATACTACTGTAATAATAAATCATTTAACTTTAAACCCTCCACATATTAAACATTAAATCCCAGTAGTTCATTAAATCAGTCCAACTATGATGTGTTACTGTATGATCTCAGGAGATGATGATGATTGTTCATATCTACAGTGATGTTCTCCTGAGGATGTTTGACCGTGGGAAACTGAAAACTCTATAAAGTTGGACATTTTTAGTGTTAGAGCAGCTCTGGTGTGTGTGTCGTCTCTCTACTCTCCAACAGTCCCTGAAAGCACCACACACACACATCCATGTACACAGGACACACACACACATTTATGTAAATACTGTTTTGGCTCAGTATGGGACGCATCATTTAAGGGCCAAATAAGGAACGATTCCGTATTTTAAGGGACGGGTCGAGACCTTAGTCCTCAGTGAGCAGCAGCTTCAGTTCTGGTTCACATAGTTTACGATTAGCATTAGCATCTGTCTTCAGTGAGCAGAAGTTTTCCTTCTGGCTCCTTTAGTTTACTGTTAGCATTAGCATCAATCTACAGTTCTGTGACCTATAGTTTACTGTTAGCATTAGCATCAATCTACAGTTCTGTGACCTATAGTTTACTGTTAGCATTAGCATCAATCTACAGTTCTGTGACCTATAGTTTACTGTTAGCATTAGCATCAATCTACAGTTCTGTGACCTATAGTTTACTGTTAGCATTAGCATCAGTCTACAGTTCAGTGACCTTTAGTCTACTGTTAGCATTAGCATCAGTCTACAGTTCTGTGACCTTTAGTTTACTGTTAGCATTAGCATCAATCTACAGTTCTGTGACCTATAGTTTACTGTTAGCATTAGCATCAATCTACAGTTCTGTGACCTATAGTTTACTGTTAGCATTAGCATCAGTCTACAGTTCAGTGACCTTTAGTTTACTGTTAGCATTAGCATCAGTCTACAGTTCTGTGACCTTTAGTTTACTGTTAGCATTAGCATCAATCTACAGTTCTGTGACCTATAGTTTACTGTTAGCATTAGCATCAGTCTACAGTTCTGTGACTTTTAGTTTACTGTTAGCATTAGCATCAGTCTACAGTTCAGTGACCTTTAGTTTACTGTTAGCATTAGCATCAGTCTACAGTTCTATGTCTTTTAGTTTACTGTTATCATTAGCATCAATCTACAGTTCAGTGACCTATAGTTTACTGTTAACATTAGCATCCGTCTACAGTTCTGTGACTTTTAGTTTACTGTTATCATTAGCATCAATCTACAGTTCAGTGACCTATAGTTTACTGTTAGCATTAGCATCAGTCTACAGTTCTGTGACTTTTAGTTTACTGTTATCATTAGCATCAATCCGCAGTGAACAGCAGCTTCAGTTCTGGTTCACATAGTTTACTGTTAGCATTAGCATCTGACCTCTGGCTCCTCCTACAGGTACGTAAGGAGTACAGCAAATGTTTCCGACAGTCGCAGTGCTGCAGCACTCTTCCATCAGAGGGTTCGCACGGCTCCACCAAGGCCGTCACGTCCCGGTCCACGGCCCGCTACTCATCTGCTACACAGGTACCACACCTCAACACACCACCCCCAGGAGGGTGTGACCACCACTTCCACCCTCCGGAGCTATTGCACCACATACACATATTTACACAAAGGTTGGACGAGGAGCACCACTCCCCTCCACCCCCTTTCTTTTAATTGCACCTCATACATTCACTAAACACACATTCACACAGGGGATCGGGAAGTGCCTCTCCATTCCCCAATGGAGTAGCACCATAACAGGAAGGAAGGTAGGATCACATATTTGGGCCTGTTCGGTGGGGGCCCAACCCCTCTGTTGATGGCTGGGCCACTGTGTAGAGTACAAATACATCATGATGGTGTGGTCAGGCGTGGGGGGTGTTGCTTGGGGCTCTTTTCGCGGGGTCTTTCCGGGAGGTGTTGGCCCGGCGGGGCGTGGGGGGCCCTCTTCCCTTTGGGTGTGGCTTGGTGCTTGTCTCGTCTCCTGGTTTCCTTGGGGGCTGTCTTCGGTGTGTGCGGGCTCGGGGCGACCTGCCTCGTTGGTGTGGGGGGTGGGCGCGCTGGAGGGTGCTGGCGTCTGTAGCGGAATTGGGGCGGGGTTGCTTGGCGCTACGAGATGATGCTGTTTGCTGGGGGGCAGTGCTAGCTGTTCTGGTGGTTGCGGTGGCTGTCGGCTGCCTGGTAGGTCTGTCCTGCTCTCTGCGGACCAGTGGGTGGGGCCGGGGCGCCCTTGGTTGGGGGCTGCTGTTCCGCATTGGGTGGGTGCCGTTGGAGTGCCTCCTTCCCGTGATGGCGGCCGCCGGTCGCTCACGTGCCGGTGGGGGGCATTAAATCGTGGCTTGCCCTGTCCGGTGGGTGGGGGGCCTTGGAGTTGGGGGTTGGGGTCGGTGGTGGGGTGTGCTGGGTCCTTGTCTCCTTGATGCTTTCTCGGGTGTGTATGTGGGGGCAGTGACTGCCTATGATGCACTGACATGTCTTAGACTGTGGATAAAACTGGTACTGGGCTTAACTTTAGACCTGTTTTAGGTTTTACCACTCACTCCTTCCCTCTGTCCACAGACACCACCATTATACCTAAGCTTCACACCTACAACTTCACATCTCACTCTCACTTTACAATAATCAACTCTTCTCCACTCTTGTGAAGTTGTAGGTGTGAGGCTCAGCTATAATGGTGTCTGTGGACAGAGGGAAGGAGTGAGTGGTAATATCTAAAACAGGTATTTGGGCCAGCCCCTAGGCGCACCGACGAGCCCCCCAGAGTGCCCCAGGTCACCTTTTTTTTTTGACACCTTAGTTATTGCTAAAGTCTCACCCCAAAGGGCCCAGCCAGACCATTACACCGGCATGCGGCGTGCGCAGACCAGAGACTCACAATGTGTGTGTATAAGTGGCGATGAGAAAGGCCTGAGCAACAGATCCCAGAGCACAGGATGACAGGCTGATGTGACGTGTGTTTGTCCCACTCAGAGTCGCATCAGGAGGATGTGGAACGACACGGTGAGGAAACAGTCAGAGTCATCCTTCATCTCTGCAGACATCAACAGCACCTCCACACTCAACCAGGGTGAGTTCATGTGGGGAGGAGGAGCTAATGTGGAGGAGGAGCTTGTATGAGGAGGAGGAGTGGCTAAATTGACTCTAATAAATTCATTTACTAAAGCTGTTTTTAGGTCAGTGATTCTCAACATGTGGCTCTTTATGTCTTCATTTTAAATATTTATTTTCACAGAAAACTTTAAGAGGGAAACTTTTCAGAATTAGCTTTTTTTTTCCAAGAAATATTCCTTTTTCCTCATTTTTCTCTATTTTTACATGTTCATTTTGACACTTTTATGTAGTTTTTGTCCAATCTTTAACCATTTTTTGCCACTTTTCATTTAAAAAAGCTCCATTTGACCCAATAAATAACACTTGTTTCCTTTTTTCCGACATTTTGTTCCACATTTTTTCCCTTTTTCACTATTGTTTGCCACATGTTGCTCATTTAAGCTACCTTTAGCATTTCATACCACCTAGTTTCTTTTTAATGTTAAAAGTTTTGCCACTTTTGGACCATTTTTTTGTCACTCTTTGTTTACCTTCGTCAAATGGCTGGCTGTGATTGGCTGATCACCATTCAATCAATCTAACTGGATCAATACATTTTCAACAATGAATCGTATGAACAGTTAATAAATGAGGGCCACTGTGTGTATTTCTTTCTGTTTTTGTGTTTTTGGAGTCATTTTGTGTGTGTGTGTGTGTGTGTGTGTGTGTGTGTGTGTGTGTGTGTGTGTGTGTGTGTGTGTGTGTGTGTGTGTGTGTGTGTGTGTGTGTGTGTGTGTGTGTGTGTGTGTGTGTGTGTGTGTTATTCTTTGATCTGCTACTGTGGAAGATCAAAGATGTGACGTTGACTCCTCCTCCTCTGTGCTTCTTCTTCTTCTTCCTCACTAACACCTTCTTCTTCTTCTTCTTCTTCTTCTTCTTCTTCTTCTTCTTCTTCTTCTTCTTCTTCTTCTTCTTCTTCTTCTTCTTCTTCTTCTTCTTCTTCTTCTTCTTCTTCTTCTTCTTCTTCTTCTTCTTCTTCTTCTTCTTCCTGCTGTCGTTTCAGGGATGACTGGAAACTACCTCCTCACTAACCCCCTCCTCCGAACCCACGACACTAACCCCTATAACAACCTTCTGGCTGAAACTGTGGTGTGCAACACCCCGTCTCCTCCAGGTGCTCACACACACACACACACACACACACACACACACACACACACACACACACACACACACACACACACACACAGGCTCTGAAGCAGTAGTCCAGAGTAGGGATCACATTGTTTTTTAGTGTATTTATGAATCCACTAATAATAAGCTCTTGTCTGAAAAGTGCCTGGAACAAACATAAAGATCCAAAGATAAACTCCAACCATTGTTGACCAATTGTTTTCTAAATGCAGACAGCTACTACGATGAGCAGAGTAAACCGATCGTAGTTATCTCTCAGCTGTTTTTGACAGAGGTGCGTCCTGGAAGCAGGGGGAGGGGTGCAAGTTTTTTTTTTTTTAACATTTTTTTTTACTTTAATGAGCACACACAACATAAGCCAGGGGTTTCTTTCAAAACTATTTAAAATAAGTAAATGAAAAGCAACATCTGCAGAGGCGGGTGCTGTGAGCTCAACTAAGGTAGAGAACAGAGGAGGGGGAGGGGTCTCATCCCCAAGGCGGAGCCTCATCCCCTCGAGCATAACAGCAGGAAAATGGCTGCTGGCAGGAGATTTAAAGATTATTCAAAACTATGTGAATCACTCTGAGAAACACTGGAGGTGTGTTTTTCAGGAGGTAATGACACACTAACATGATATAAAGCTTGTAAAGTGATTTTTACATAATACCCCCTTTAAACAGTGCGCTGACACGCTCTGGTGGCTGAAGTTAGTCAATTTCTGACTGTTGAAGGACTCACACCCAAAAGGACTTTTGTCTTCAAAATTTTGGATTTTAGGACAAACAGTGAAGGATCAATTAAATCTGATGGAGACGATCAGATAAATACATATTGTGAGCCTCATTGATTAATACATCCAGGATCGATTGAGAAATGATCAGTAATCAACAAAACAGTTTCAACCTTTTACATCTTTGATTTATTGATCCATGAGGCATACACAATGTCTTTATCTGATAAATAAATATAAATGAATACATCAAAAATATACAAATAAAAACATAAAGAATCGAATAAATCAAAATATATAAATATAAATGAAAATAAATAATTCAATATAAATAAATAAAATATATATAAATAAAGTATAAAATCAAATTTATAAAAATTAATAAATACATATATATAAATATATATCAATAAAAAGGTAATAATAATGTATAACTAAATGAATAGATAGTGTTCACTCTAAACCAAAAGCTTCTCATTAGCAGAACTTTACTGAGGAAACAGAAATTGTGAACGAGGACGAGAACATTGAGCCACGCACACAACAAAGCTCGTTGCTTTTATTTGATCTTCTTAAAGTAACGTGAACGCTTTAAATCAGCGAGAAAATCTCCTGCATCTGAAAAAAAACCTGATTTCTTATTGAAAGTGTTTGCGTGTGATGTGCAGCGTGATTATTAGCGTGGCTAGTTGTGTGCTAGCGCTCTGTGTGTGAGATGCTGCAGCCTTAGCGTTAGCACGTGCTGACCTAGTTCCTCTCCAACAACGCAGCAGAGAGCCAATCAGAGAGCAGCTGGTGACGCAGTGCGGCTCAGTCTGCAGCGTTTGATGATCAAAGGGAATATAGATGTTGAGTGTGTAGCTCTGCACCACAAACCCAGGCTGGGACTGAAACACACTGCTTCAGTCACATCTGGAACATCTGAGCGTCTCATCCATCAGAGCACGACTCAGGAGTCACATGACCAGTAAACAGCACAGTATGAGTCTGTAAGCTGGTTAGTGAGGATACTAGGAACCCTATTGTATTCGTTAGGATTATTATTATAGTTACCTTTTATTTTTTTAAACCGTGCATGGGAGGGCGGTGCCCTTTGAAGGGTGGGTTCAGGACCCCCAGCGTACCTTGGACGCAAAAATTCACGTATGTCCGCCAACAGGTGGCACTTTACCAAGGTCAACAAATTTTAGCTTTGTTTTGGCCTATAACTCCTACACCGTATGTCGCACATTTAAAAACTTTATATCCATAAACTCCCTGAATAGCACTGAATCACCTGGGCTAGGCCACGCCCATTTTCACTTCGACTTTTGTTGGAGCAAAATCACAAAAACTGGAAAACCTACTTTTTCAAACTTCTCCTTGGGGTTTTGTCCTATGAGCGTGAAACTTGGGACGTAGAGTCTTCAGTTGGACGTGATCTAAAGTTCAGCAAATCATTTTGTTTGTGAAAAATATGCGCAAATTATTAACGAGTAAAGTTTTCTCGCAAGCCATAAAAATGCGAACTGAATATCTCGATCAAAATAAATGCTAACAACACCAAATCTGAGATCCTTAGTTGGCATGTGACTGTGAGGGTATGCGCCAAATTTGAATGACGTAGACCACTAGGGGGCGCTACAAATAACGAATATTTATATCTCTTAATTGGCACGACCAATTTTTACCAAATTTGGAGGGTATGATCTTGGGTCCCTCCTGAGGCGATATCTCAAAGTTAATTGTGATTGGTCAAAGTGGGTGTGGCTTATTAAATCATAACATATAAATAAACAAACATTTATTTCTGCTGAATTATTATGTTGAGGGCAGTGAAATTTACAGGGTAGATATAGGAGACCACACAGACCACCCATACCAAAAATTGTGCCACTAGGTGGCGCTATAATTGCAAACACATATTGGCCTTTAATTTTCACATTTTAATTCACATCTTCATAAACTTCATAACCACATGTTTCCTACATAGAGTCGCATCTTCTGACATAGGCCACGCCCACTCCCACAGCACATTTCTCTTTGTAAGTCACGACATATCAAAAACCTACTTTTTCAAATTCCTTTTTGGGGTTTTGTCCAATCAGCATGAAACTTGGCACATAGAGTTTTACTTTGAACCTGATCTAAATTGTAGCAAAGAATTTTGTTTGGGCAAAATATGCGCAAATTATTAACAAGTAAAATTTTCTAGCTAGCTATAAAAACATTAAATGGTGCATATCTCGGTCAAAATAAAGGCTAACAACACCAAATCTAAGATTGGTGTTGGTTGGCATGTGTCTGTGAGGGTATGCGCAAGATTTGAATAATTTAGGCCACGAGGGGGCGCTGCAAATATGGGAAATGTATATCTTTTAATGGCTCGTGGATATGACCGTGAGTCGCTCCTGAGGCCATATCTTATTTCAGCTGAACTATTTTGTTGAGGGCTGTGAAATTTACAGGGTAGATATATAAGAGCACACAGATCACCCATACCAAGATGTGTGCCACTAGGTGGCGTTATAATGGGTACAAACCCATTTTGGCCTGTAACTTTCACATTTTATATCACATCTTCCAAAACTTCATATCCACGTGTTCACAGCAAATGACACGTTGGCCTGTGTCCTGACGCTCGCCACAAGCCCGTCATCCTTTGTGACATACTTCCACGGGCTCCGCGAAACCTGGGGGCCGAGTCGTGCGGGAAGGCTTGGCCGCCTTTAATAACTGCTTGCAGTTCTAGTTATTATTATTATTATTATTATTATTATTATTATTATTATTATTATTATTATTATTATTATTAATATTAATGTGAATAAATCATTTATAATTATATTATAATTTAAACAAATAATCAAAATATCAATTCAGCCCTTGGGTAGGCACTGCCTACCTTGCCTACCCTGACTGCACGTCATTGGCCAGGAGTGATGTTATTACAACAGCCAATAACATTTAGTGTGAGCTGATTGTGTCACACACACACACACACACACACACACACACACACACACACACACACACACACTTGTTCTTGCTGGTGAACCCTCTCACCTGCTGAGTCCATGATTCAGTCGTCCTTTGATCTCGTCTCCAACTATAGAGTGTTTTAGTCTAAGTGTTTAAGTCGCTCTAACACACTGTGTGATCAGCTGAATTGGTTTGGACTGGGACCAGTGGGAGGACTGAATCTGACCAGTAGGACCTGCTTTTTCTCCTCCTTGGCCTGATTTTGTTTCTGCAGCCACTGAAAGAAGCATCTGTTTTACTGCTTTCTTTATTTATTTGTTTGTTTTGCATCTCAGCGGTTCTAAGGCCAGAGAGCCTGAGCACACACACATGATGTGAGTCATTGCACCGTGCATGCCTGTGTGTGTGTGTGCGTGTGTGTGTTCGCTGTTCTTTTCTTTCTATTTTTCTGAGCTCATGGCAGATATGTCAAAAACATGTTCACTTCTGGAACAAAGCATCAACACGTGCACATGGGTGTTTTTCAGGATCCTGAAATCATTTTTTCATGCTGGCAAAACGCAACAGTTCCCACTGAAAATCAAAAATCCAAGATGGCCACCATCAGTATTGTGAATTTACCATAACTGCAGTTCTGTCAGACGTAGAAACATGTTCTTTGTGGGAAAATGTAGGTTTTTTAGGATATGGATTGTCATTAAATAACCATAAAATACTGTAAATTACATCCAGAGCAAGATATAAGATGGTCACCACAACACTACACATGGAAAGGGTTAAATTGTGATTTTCTTTGCAGCCACAACTGTATATAACAAATAGGCCATTTAAAGGGTGAATGATTTGATTTTAATCCCCATCAAAACATGAATTAATATTTCTATTTTCTTGTATTTCATAAGCACTGATCTGATGATGTGTTTTTTTGTGGCACTTGGCAACATGTACAGTGATTAAACTCATGTGATGTAGATAGCTGATTAATATTTAAATAAAATCGCAATTTAAATTTTCAAAATAGAAGGCTGGCAAGCAGGATTGGTTCAATTATAACTGTAATTGCGTAATTGATGATTAATTACAATTATGGCGTGATTACAAATGTGATTTTAAAAATCTGCTAAATACTGTTAATTTACAATATTTTAAGATCTTTTATGACAATCCTTATGCCCAAAAACTTACATTTTGCCACATGTTTAACAGAACTGAAGTTATGCTCAGATTGAAATTCGCAATATGGATGGCGGCCATCTTGGATCTTGCTCTAAGCACAATTTACGGTATTTTAAGATGGATTATTGAATTATTTGGCTCTGAAAACCACTGAGATCATGTTTCTATGTCAAATAAAATCAAAGTTACGACAAAATACCAATATTTGCGACACGGATGGCAGCCATCTTGGATTTTATAAGAGATGCTAACAGAAAGCTAATACAAGAGGAAAGTTATGTTTTATGGAGTGATTTATTTCAGGTTCAGTAAATGTGATTAATTGAATTTGAACTTTAGTAATTGAAAACGTAATTATAACTGACATTCATGGGAAAATAAAAAGTTCACTTTTAATTGTAATTGGAAATAATGCCGGTCACCGTAATTATTGAGTTGTAATTGAACATGAATAATTGAAGACATAATTGTAAAAGGAAAATGTAATTGACCCCAACCCTGTCTAATAATAATCAGTGTAGCTCTTTGAGGACTCTTTACCTTTTTAACTAAAGTCAGTTATAATATATGTTATAATTACAGCCTCTATATTCTATAGTGGAGACTTTATGCAGCATTCTAAAAACCTGTAACCTGCAGATGAACTGTAATTGCGTAATTGATAATTAATTACAGCTATGGTGTTATATTTGTAATTTTAAAAATCTGTTAAATCCTGCAAATGTATAGTATTTTAAGCTATTTCATGATCATCCTTGTCCCCAAAAATCATGTTTCAACATCTAACAGAACCAAAGTTATGGTAAGATTTAAAGTCAAAATATAGGTGGCTGCCATTTTGGATCTTGCTCTAAGCACAATTTTGGGTATTTTAAGATTTATTATTAAGTTAATGGACCCTGAAATTCTATAATTCACCACTGAGATCATGTTTCTATGTCAAATAGAACCAAAGTTATGAGAAAATACCAAAATTTGCGACAAGGATGGCAGCCATCTTGGATTTCTTGATTTTGAATGGGAACTTTTGGTATACCAGCGTGGATCCCATTAGAAATGGATCCAACATAGTCAGAAACACACATGTACACATTGTATTGCTTTATTCCACAAGTGAACATGTTTCCCTAATATTTGGACATATCTGCAAGGCTGACTCCACCCCTGCTGCTGATGATGATGATGATGTCATCAACCTCTGCCTTTCATGTGTTTCCATCCTTTCTTGTCATTTCTCCATTATTGATGACTTCCTAAATTGATTCTAATGAGGATGGATGTGGTGTGAAGTTAATTGAGTCAATCTTTGAATTTTCAAAGTATTTGTTTGGGTTTTTTATTTTTTCTTTAAATTCCTGTTGGGATGAAATATGAAGAAGTAGTTTCACATCCACAGTGGAGCACAAGTAAGTACAGCCTGAGGAGAACACTGGTTTCTGACACGTTTAGTCCATCCAACATCCAACCATCCAACCATCCTCTGTCAATCAATAAAAGACTCAATAGAGTCATTCCACGTCATTTCAACAATTAACTCACGCACTTCAGTCTAGAAAAATTCAGAATTTTTACCAAATGTTTTGTGACAATTCAAGAGTAAAACTGTACATTTTTAGTTTGATTGGACGAATACTTTTAGAGATATAAATAATTTAGTGAGGGGTATGTGTCAATAGTTACCCTACTTACCCAACCCTACTACTAGTGAGACATTTAAAATGTACTGGTAGTACTAGTGAATCTTTGGGCTTTACTAGTACTACTAGTGAATCTTTGGGCTTTACTAGTACTACTCGTAGACTAAAAACACTACTAGTACTACTAGTAGACTAACAAAACACTACTAGTACTACTAGTACTACTAGTAGACTAAAAACACTACTAGTTCTACTAGTAGACTAAAAACACTACTAGTACTACTAGTAGACTAAAAACACTACTAGTACTACTAGTAGACTAAAAACACTACTAGTACTACTAGTAGACTAAAAACACTACTAGTACTACTCGTAGACTAAAAACACTACTAGTACTACTCGTAGACTAAAAACACTACTAGTACTACTCGTAGACTAAAAACACTACTAGTACTACTAGTAGACTAACAAAACACTACTAGTACTACTAGTAGACTAAAAACACTACTAGTACTACTCGTAGACTAAAAACACTACTAGTACTACTCGTAGACTAAAAACACTACTAGTACTACTCGTAGACTAAAAACACTACTAGTACTACTAGTAGACTAACAAAACACTACTAGTACTACTAGTAGACTAAAAACACTACTAGTACTACTCGTAGACTAAAAACACTACTAGTACTACTCGTAGACTAAAAACACTACTAGTACTACTAGTAGACTAAAACACTACTAGTTCTACTAGTAGACTAAAAACACTGCTAGTACTACTAGTATACTAAAAAACACTTCTAGTACTACTAGCATACTAAAAAACACTACTAGTACTACTAGTAGACTAAAAACACACTACTAATACTACTAGTAGACTAAAAACACTACTAGTACTTCTAGTATACTAAAAAACACTGCTAGTACTACTAGTAGACTAAAAAACACTACTAGCACTACTAGTAGACTAAAAACACACTACTAGTACTACTAGTAGTCTAAAAACACACTACTAGTACTACTAGTAGACTAAAAACACTACTAGTACTACTAGTAGACTAAAAACACTACTAGTACTACTAGTAGACTAAAAACACTACTAGTACTTCTAGTATACTAAAAAACACTGCTAGTACTACTAGTAGACTAAAAAACACTACTAGCACTACTAGTAGACTAAAAACACACTACTAGTACTACTAGTAGTCTAAAAAACACACTACTAGTACTACTAGTAGACTAAAAACACTACTAGTACTACTAGTAGACTAAAAACACTACTAGTTCTACTAGTAGACTAAAAACACTACTAGTACTACTAGTAGACTAAAAACACTACTAGTTCTACTAGTAGACTAAAAACACTACTAGTACTACTAGTAGACTAAAAACACTACTAATACTACTAGTAGACTAAAAACACTACTAGTACTTCTAGTATACTAAAAAACACTGCTAGTACTACTAGTAGACTAAAAAACACTACTAGCACTACTAGTAGACTAAAAACACACTACTAGTACTACTAGTAGACTAAAAACACTACTAGTACTACTAGTAGACTAAAAACACTACTAGTTCTACTAGTAGACTAAAAACACTACTAGTACTACTAGTAGACTAAAAACACTACTAGTTCTACTAGTAGACTAAAAACACTAATAGTACTACTAGTAGACTAAAAACACTACTAGTACTACTAGTAGACTAAAAACACACTACTAGTACTACTAGTAGACTAAAAACACACTACTAGTACTACTAGTAGTCTAAAAACACACTACTAGTACTACTAGTAGACTAACAAAACACTACTAGTTCTACTAGTAGACTAAAAACACACTACTAGTACTACTAGTAGACTAAAAACACTGCTAGTACTACTAGTAAACTAAAACACTACTAGTACTACTAGTAGACTAAAAACACTAATAGTACTACTAGTAGACTAAAAACACTACTAGTACTACTAGTAGACTAAAAACACTACTAGTTCTACTAGTAGACTAAAAACACACTACTAGTACTACTAGTAGACTAAAAACACTGCTAGTACTACTAGTAGACTAAAAACACTACTAGTACTACTAGTAGACTAAAAACACTACTAGTACTACTAGTAGACTAAAAACACTGCTAGTACTACTAGTAGACTAAAAACACACTACTAGTACTACTAGTAGACTAAAAACACTACTAGTACTACTAGTAGACTAAAAACACACTACTAGTACTACTAGTAGACTAAAAACACACTACTAATACTACTAGTAGACTAAAAGCACTACTAGTACTACTAGTAGACTAAAAACACTGCTAGTACTACTAGTATACTAAAAAACACTACTAGTACTACTAGTAGACTAAAAACACTACTAGTTCTACTAGTAGACTAAAAACACACTACTAGTACTACTAGTAGACTAAAAACACTACTAGTACTACTAGTAGACTAACAAAACACTACTAGTACTACTAGTAGACTAAAAACACTGCTAGTACTACTAGTTTACTAAAAAACACGACTAGTACTACTAGTATACTAACAAAACACTACTAGTACTACTAGTAGACTAACAAAACACTACTAGTACTACTAGTAGACTAAAAACACACTACTAATACTACTAGTAGACTAAAAACACTGCTAGTACTACTAGTATACTAAAAAACACTACTAGTACTACTAGTAGACTAAAAACACACTACTAGTAGACTAAAACACTACTAGTTCTACTAGTAGACTAAAAAACACTGCTAGTATTACTAGTAGACTAAAAACACACTACTAGTACTACTAGTAGACTAAAAACACACTACTAGTACTACTAGTAGACTAAAAACACAACTAGTACTACTAGTAGACTAAAAACACTACTAGTACTACTAGTAGACTAAAAACACGACTAGTACTACTAGCAGACTAAAAACACGACTAGTACTACTAGTAGACTAAAAACACTACTAGTACTACTAGTAGACTAACAAAACACTACTAGTACTACTAGTAGACTAAAAACACTGCTAGTACTACTAGTTTACTAAAAAACACGACTAGTACTACTAGTATACTAACAAAACACTAGAAGTACTACTAGTAGACTAAAACCACGACTAGTACTACTAGTAGACTAAAAACACTACTAGTACTACTAGTAGACTAAAAACACTACTAGTACTACTAGTAGACTAAAAACACTGCTAGTACTACTAGTTTACTAAAAAACACGACTAGTACTACTAGTATACTAAAAAAAACACTCCTAGTGCTACTAGTAGACTAAAAACACTACTAGTACTACTAGTAGGCTAAAAACACGACTACTAGTACTACTAGTAGACTAAAAAAACACTACTAGTACTACTGGTAGACTAAAAACACTTCTAGTACGACTAGTAGAGTAAAAAACACACTACTAGTACTACTAGTAGACTAACAAAACACTACTAGTACTACTAGTAGACTAAAAACACACTACTAATACTACTAGTAGACTAAAAACACTACTAGTATTACTAGTAGACTAACAAAACACTACTAGTACTGCTAGTAGACTAAAAGCACTACTAGTACTACTAGTAGACTAAAAACACACTACTAATACTACTAGTAGACTAAAAACACTACTAGTACTACTAGTAGACTAAAAACACTGCTAGTACTACTGGTATACTAAAAAACACTGCTAGTACTACTAGTATACTAAAAAACATTACTAGTACTACTAGTAGACTAAAAACACACTACTAGTACTACTAGTAGACTAAAACACTACTAGTACTACTAGTAGACTAAAAACACTGCTAGTACTACTAGTATACTAAAAAACACTGCTAGTACTACTAGTATACTAAAAAACACTACTAGTACTACTAGTAGACTAAAAACACACTACTAGTACTACTAGTAGACTAAAAACACTGCTAGTACTACTAGTAGACTAAAAACACTACTAGTGCTACTAGTAGACTAAAAACACTACTAGTACTACTAGTAGACTAAAAACACACTACTAGTATTATTAGTAGACTAAAAACACTACTAGTACTACTAGTAGACTAAAAACACTACTAGTACTACTAGTAGACTAACAAAACACTACTAGTACTACTAGTAGACTAAACACATTACTAGTACTACTAGTGGACTAAACACATTACTAGTACTACTAGTAGACCAAAAACACTACTAGTACTACTAGTAGACTAAACACATTACTAGTACTACTAGTGGACTAAACACATTACTAGTACTACTAGTAGACTAAAAACACTACTAGTAGACTAAAACACAACTAGTACTACTAGTAGACTAAAAACACTACTAGTACTACTAGTAGACTAAAAACACTACTAGTACTACTAGTAGACTAAAAACACTACTAGTACTACTAGTAGACTAAACACATTACTAGTACTACTAGTGGACTAAACACATTACTAGTACTACTAGTAGACCAAAAACACTACTAGTACTACTAGTAGACTAAACACATTACTAGTACTACTAGTGGACTAAACACATTACTAGTACTACTAGTAGACCAAAAACACTACTAGTACTACTAGTCGACTAAAACACTACTAGTACTACTAGTAGACTAAAAACACTGCTAGTACTACTAGTATACTAAAAAACACTGCTAGTACTACTAGTATACTAAACACATTACTAGTACTACTAGTAGACTAAAAACACACTACTAGTATTATTAGTAGACTAAAAACACTACTAGTACTACTAGTAGACTAAAAACACTACTAGTACTACTAGTAGACTAAACACATTACTAGTACTACTAGTGGACTAAACACATTACTAGTACTACTAGTAGACTAAACACATTACTAGTACTACTAGTGGACTAAACACATTACTAGTACTACTAGTAGACTAAAAACACTACTAGTAGACTAAAACACAACTAGTACTACTAGTAGACTAAAAACACTACTAGTACTACTAGTAGACTAAAAACACTACTAGTACTACTAGTAGTCTAAAAACACACTACTAATATTATTAGTAGACTAAAAACACTACTAGTACTACTAGTAGACTAAAAACACTACTAGTACTACTAGTAGACTAAAAACACTACTAGTACTACTAGTAGACTAAAACACTACTAGTACTACTAGTAGACTAAAAACACTACTAGTACTACTAGTAGACTAAAAACACACTACTAATATTATTAGTAGACTAAAAACACTACTAGTACTACTAGTAGACTAAAAACACTACTAGTACTACTAGTAGACTAAAAACACTACTAGTACTACTAGTAGACTAAACACATTACTAGTACTACTAGTGGACTAAACACATTACTAGTACTACTAGTAGACCAAAAACACTACTAGTACTACTAGTAGACTAAACACATTACTAGTACTACTAGTGGACTAAACACATTACTAGTACTACTAGTAGACCAAAAACACTACTAGTACTACTAGTCGACTAAAACACTACTAGTACTACTAGTAGACTAAAAACACTGCTAGTACTACTAGTATACTAAAAAACACTACTAGTACTACTAGTAGACTAAAAACACACTACTAGTACTACTAGTAGACTAAAAACACTGCTAGTATTATTAGTATACTAAAAAACACTACTAATACTACTAGTAGACTAAAAACACTACTAGTACTACTAATAGACTAAAAACACTACTACTAGTACTACTAGTAGGGTAAAAACACACTACTAGTACTACTAGTAGACCAAAAACACTACTAGTACTACTAGTAGACTAAAAGCACACTACTAGTACTACTAGTAGACTAAAAGCACACTACTAGTACTACTAGTAGACTAAAAAAACACTACTAGTACTACTAGTAGACTAAAAAAACACTACTATTACTACTAGTAGACTAACAAAACACTACTAGTACTACTAGTGGATTAAACACATTACTAGTACTACTAGTAGACCAAAAACACTACTAGTACTACTAGTGGACTAAACACATTACTAGTACTACTTGTAGACTAAAAAAACACTACTAGTACTACTAGTAGACAAAAAACACTACTCGTACTACTAGTAGACTAAAAAAACACTACTAGTACTACTAGTAGGCTAAAAACACACTACTAGTACTACTAGTAGACTAAAAACACTACTCATACTACTAGTAGACTAAAAAAACACTACTAGTACTACTCGTAGGCTAAAAACACACTACTAGTACTACTAGTAGAAATGCAGGTGTGGTTCATCGATGAATATCCTCAGTGATTGGATATACAATCCTGGATGGTGTTGGATGGTGTTGGATGATGTTGGATGGTGTGGTTGTGTCAATAAGCAATCCTTCAGAGTGTACGGATTTGTGATGGTGGCTCCTCCCCTTTGACGCGCTGCCTTGTGCTTTGGTTGCAGGACAGCCGTCCCTGACCACCAGCAGGGACCTCAGCACCATGGACACCCTCCCCCTCAACGGCAACTTTAATAACAGCTACTCCCTGAGGGACGCGCCCACCGACCTGGATGGCCTCCGCCTGGACGACGCCTCCTTTGAGAAGATGATCATCTCGGAGATTGTCCACAACAACCTGCGGCCGCGTGCGGCGCCGCCCAAAGGCCGGGACGTGTTGAGGGAGCGGGACCGGGCTCCGCCCCCTCAGACCAGGGTGACCATGGGCCAGAGCGAAGGCGATCCCGTCACGGTCGACCGCGCTGACGCTTCGTCGCCGCAGAAAGGTCCCACCACGCTGGAGCTGCTGCTCCACCCTCACCACAAGGAGGCACTGGAGGCACCGCTGCTCCCCCAGAGGACTCACTCTCTGCTCTATAGCTCCACCCACACCTCTGACACTGAGACTGCCACCGAACAGGCGGACGCCGCCTCGCCCAACAGCAGAGACTCTGTGAAAGAGCCTCCACCCTCAGGGTCGCCGTACGCCCCCGAAGATGAGGGGGAGGAGCCAGGGGTAGCGTCCCCCTCGCCGCAGAGCGAGGACTCGCCCGAAGCGCCGCAGCCTTTGTCCTACTATCACATCAACAGAGGCACCAGCGAGGGCTGCATCACTCACGCTAACAGCCAGGACTGTGAGGGCAAAGTGGAGGAACCTAGCGAGGGGGAGGGGCCTAGCGACGGACAGATGCAGCTCATTACCAGCCTCTGAGTGACGTCACTTCCTGCCTGTTGGGAACAAACGAATGAAGACTTTTGCACATTATTCATGGACACACTAATCCAGCGAATTGGAGCGGAGTGGGCGTGGCCACCACTAGATCAAAGCAAGACGAGATGTGGTGTCTCTTTAGCGGGCGTGGTCACCACTTATCTCTTTAGTGGGCGGGGCCACCATTCGTCAGTTTAGCAGGCGTGGTCACTACTCGTCTCCTTAGTGGGCGTGGCACCACTAGATCAGAGCGAGACAAGACGCTGCATCTCTTTAGTGGGCGTGGCCGCCATTAGTTTTTTTAGTGGGTGTGGTCACCACTCATCTCTTTAGCGGGCGTGGTCACCACTCATTGCTTTAGCAGGCGTGGTCACCACTCGTGGCTTTAGTGGGCGTGGTCACCACTAGATTAGAGCAAGACGAGATGTGGTGTCTCTTTAGCGGGCGTGGTCACCACTCGTTGCTTTAGGGGGCGTGATCACCACTCGTCTCTTTTGTGGGCGTGGCCACCACTCGTCTCTTTAGTGGGCGTGGCCACCACTCGTCTCTTTAGAGGGCGTAGTCACCACTCGTCTCTTTAGGGGGCGTGGTCACCACTCGTTGCTTTAGGGGGCGTGGCCACCACTTGTCTCTTTAGCGGGCGTGGTCACCGCTCGTCTCTTTAGTGGGCGTGGTCACCATTCGTCTCTTTAGCGGGCGTGGTCACCACTCGTCTTTTTAGCGGGCGTGGTCACCACTCGTCTCTCTAGCAGGCGTGGTCACCACTCGTCTCTTTAGTGGGCGTGGTCACCACTCGTCTCTCTAGTAGGCGTGGTCACCACTCGTCTCTTTAGTGGGCGTGGTCACCAGTAGATCTGACTCAGGCCTTATATTTTCTCTATTGCACATTTAACTGTTGTCAAAATATCAGCTGGGGAAAATCTATTTTACACTCCTTAAGAAAAAGAAGCGTTTGTTAAAGTGTACCTGTAGTGAAAGTATATATAACAAAAAAATGTGTTGAATGTATTACTAATAAACAAAATGTGCTCATTTTTTTTTAAAAATATGCATTAAAAGGACTTTTAAGAACGATTTTTAACCTTGAGACATATGGGGACATGACACACGTTGGTTGATACCTGTTAGCTGTTGCTAGGCAACAGTGTTACATTGGTCTAGTTTTTGAACAATGAACAATGAACAATGGTGTAGTGTAAAGCTAATGGTTGCTATGACAACAAGAGAAAAACCCCACAGAACTATTTATTTAGCATCTGTTAGCCAAATAACGACACTAAGTCAGAGTTATCTAGATGTTGGCTCCATAATATTGGTACGAGATACACACTGAGAACAGTTTAACCAACATCTAACTACTCAGCCATGGCTCGTTTCTGCTGCTAACAACAGCTTTGTCTGTGAGGTAGTTGGTGAAAAGGTGATATTTAATTCTCTCCTAACATACAATCTGGATGCTGCTCTTTGTCACTGTTAGATATAGGCAACTGGCGGCCCCTAACGTAAATGCATAAAATGACTTTAACATTTTTTTTACAAAAAATACATGATACACAACATAAATTCACAAAATAACACACAAAATAGAAACAAAACAAAAAACTGCAACACAAAATTAGAGAAAAATTTCAAAATAACAAAACGACAACAAAAACACAGAAAACGAATACACAAAAAAAATATCTCCAAAATGACAACAACAATACACAAATTGACTTATAACACACAAAACAACAACAAAACGAAATAAAAGGAAAACCTGCAAAATGACTTTAAAAACACGCAAAACAATAACGGAAAGCGCAAAATGAGAGAAAATATGATGACAAAAAACTAAACAAAACAATAAAATACACCAAAAACTCATGAAATGACAACAAACTCATTGTTCTTCCCTGTATTAATGCTCAGAACAGGTTTTTATTCTAAATGCTGACATGACTGTGAATAATGTGGCCCTCAGTGGTAAAGGTTTCCCACACTCTCCATAGTGTATGCCAGAAAGTATCAAATCATTCTACTAAGTACTTTTAATGTGTTGGGGTTTTTTTTTTTTTTTTTAAAGGTGCACATATTTTGTTTATACACTTATACAACAAACACATTTTTTGCTGTATATGTTTTCACTACAGGTACACTTGAAGTATAAAAAACCCTTCGATGGGATGTTTACGCCGCGGTCACACACGTGTACGTTTGAATATGAAAACCATTTAAAGTCATGCTCACCTCCTTCTCGTGAAGTGCTTTTTGCTTTGGTCCAATGACGTTTCTCCGTTCAGCACAGACGCTCCATGAGCCAATGGGATTCTGGTGTAATTTATTTCAGCCTGGAAGGAGAAAGACGTTCCTTTGTTTTCACTGATGCGTGTCCTTTGGCCATTTTTTATTTATTAGCTGGTTTAAAAAAAAAAAAAAAAAAACAACATTGTGAAAAGTTTCAGCACTGATTTGGTTTTTCCTTCATCTGCTGGTATTTAATTCAACTCCTGTTTGATATCAAATAAATGTGAAACTCTTTCTTGTATATGTTTCTCCTCCTCTGGTCTTTTTTGTCAAATCTAATTCTGAACATTGAAGAACAGTCATGTGGAGACAGGACCATCTATAAGGGGGAATAAAGGAGAGATTTTTGGGGTCCATCCATAAAGTCAGTAAAATGATGGTCTATTGTTCTATGAATCTGTGATAACCACATTTATTTATTCATCTGAATAATATCCACTGTTATCCAGGAACATTTATTATTATTATTATAGTCATCTTAAAGATGGAAATCATGGTTTTAATCATTAATAAAATGGTTCAAAGTGAATAAAAATGGTGGAAAAGGAGGTGAAATGAGATTTTAAAAACCATAGAAATTGGTTAAATGTTGTGAATTAAAGTGGATAAAAACAGACAGAAAAAATGGTAAAAATGGTTCAAAGTGTCAATATTAGAACAATTAGTTTAAACTGGTAAATAATGGACATGATAAATAGTGAATGTGGCTAAATTGATGAAAAGAGGTTAAAAGTGACAATAATAGGTCAACATATGTAACATTAGGTGTAAAAGTGGTGGAAATGGTTTAGAAGTGATGAACATGTCTGGAAAGTGGAAAAATGTGTAGAAAAGTCATTAAAATATGATGTAGAAGTGTCAGAAATAGGAGAAATGTAGCAAAAATACATTAAAAGGAGCAAAAAATATGGTATGAAAAAGTGATGAAAATAGGTTAAAATATGAAAAGTTTGGTGAAGTTGTAGAAAAATGGTAAAAATAAACAAAAATGATCTGAAACTCAAATGGGGTCCTGACTCCAAGGTTGAGAACCCCTACCCTATGTTAATGATCACATGTAGCTTTAAGTCACTAATCCGTCACTGTGTGCAGTCAGCAGTTGTTAGCGTTTAAAGGCAGATTTCAAACATCTCAAAAATGCAGTTTAGACAAAAATCCACATATTACATGACATTATGGAGATGTTGGTCATTAGTTTTTAACAATCATTTATTGTTTCCATCAGTGAAAAACTTCAATTGTTAGTGTGAGAGAGAAGTTTAAAAAAAAATCAGTTTTTGAGTAAAAATTCTGATTATTTTCAAAGTGTTTTTATTAGTGTTGGACACAGGGATTCAAACTTCATCTACAATGACTCTAATGTTTTATCATTTTTTAAATGAACATTGTTTTTATTAAGAAAGTGCTTTAGGAGTCTTATTGTATATTAACGTTGTTTTTTCTGCTACGTTCTTGTTTTTTTACTGTTTCTGTTTTATGTTTGGATGTTTTTGGATCACATACTGTATAGTTTAGTTCTTTTTCCTTGTTTTTGAAAACATCTACAAAATTTGTTTTGTTTTTTTAATGGACATTGAAACAGTTTTTAGCAAGAGTGTTTACAGTCAGACATATTGATCACTGTAGGATCAATAAGTGATAAATGTGTGTGGATGACGGCACACGGTGGATTAGTGGTTAGCACGTCCGCTTCACAGCAAGAAGGTCCTGGGTTCAAGCCCTGGGGTGGACACTTGGGTCATTTCTGTGTGGAGTTTGCATGTTCTCCCCGTGCTGCGTGGGTTTCCTCCGGCTCCTCCCACAATCCAAAAACATGACTGTAAGGTTGATTGAGTCTCTGGAGTGAATGGTTGTCTGTGTCTGTGTTGCCCAGTGATGGACTGGCGCCCTGTCCAGGGTGTACCCCCGCACAGCGCCCTATGAGAGCTGGAGATTGGCACCGGCAGACCCCCGTGACCCTGATAAATGGGAATAAGCGGGTCTGAAGATGGATGTGTGGATGGATTGTGTAGGACAGTCTGAAATACACATTAGGTTTAATCATTTTAACAGTTTCTGATAAAAACACAGTGATGGACTAAAGTTTATTCAGTGTTGGACACATTTTGGTTAAAGTTATAAATCTGCTTCATATTTGGTTGATTTGTTGTGAATTTTCTCATCGTTTAATGAAGCTCCACCTTTAGGACGATTGGTCTGTTTCTACATCTGAGATAATCTGACATTAATGTAGTGATTGATCACATGTGATTGATCACATGTGGGAAGAATTGATAATGATTCTCAGCTTTAATATTACACAGTTCTGAAAACACATTTTATGTTTTATACGTTTTATTTAAGGAAATGAATGTTGATAATCAGGAGTGTGTGAAACTTCTTCTTCTTCTTCTTCTTATCTTTTGTTCATTTTCTTCTGATTATTCTTGCGGGTGAGATTCGTCTCTCTTGGAGGGGTATTGGGTCTGTTCTGCTTTTCTTCTTATTCTTCTCATTAGGTCTCGGTATGTGATGGGGCTTTGGATGGTGCTTTGCTGCTTCGGTGGCGGTTTGAGGAGGATGGGGAGGTCTCTTCGTCATATGCGTTTGCTTTTATTTTTCTTTTTATTCGTATGCTGCTTCTTTTTATGATGCTGCTTAGTATCTGAGGATGCTGTGATGAGGCCGGTGAGATTCGTGAGTTATTTCTTCTTCTTCTTCTTCTTCTTCTTCTTCTTCTTCTTCTTCTTCTTCTTCTTCTTCTTCTTCTTCTTCTTCTTCTTCTTCTTCTTCTAAACTGACACACAAACACACCAAAGGATGACATCAGTATTCCTATTATTATGTTCACATCTATCAATTTTAGGCAGAACAACATGTGTTCCATTTCATTATATTTTATTTGTACCGTCCACACTGTAGGTTGTGGTGTCGTTGGAGTGATCATGTGATCAGTCCAGCATGATGCTGCTCCAATAGTGAAAAAAATTCTGTCCACGTTGGTCCACAGTGATTCCAAAAATTTATACTATGTCCAACGTAAAGTCACAGTTTGATCCACTACAGAGTGAATAATCACACATCAGATCCATAAGGATTGAAACTATTTCTATTTCAAACTGTGTATTATGTATGTTTGTGTTTCACTGCAAACATCTCTGTGGATTAAAGCTGTGAAATTATTATTATTATTATTTCCTCAAACCTGCAGATCATCACACATGGTCACGCTTTAGTGCAGGTACCGTATTGATGATGATGATGATGCTCTGATTATTTCTGAATGCAGGAATGGAAGATGTTAATAAAATCAGGCTTTCTACACAAACAAACGTTAATCTGAGGGAAAAAAGGAGAGATTTTAACTGAGACTCAGACAGAAGAATCCTCTGCAATAATCTGATCAATAATCTGATCAAATCAACATGTTACATTGTAAATCAATGAAGGCGTTTCAAATTAAAAGTGAACTTTATCATTTTCACGGATTTTAATGACATTTACAATCGTTGGGAAAACTCTGTGTTCTGTGATTTCTAGACAGTCCTAAAATAATGACATCATCACCCAGTCCGCCTCCTTTGCTTCAGACCGCCTTCATTCACTAGCTTTTGGTTAGTTTACGTACGGTGGGCGTGTCAGGAACCTGTACTGGAGAATATGATCAGGAGAGAAATGACGCATAAAAAAGTCCAGACGAGAATAAATTCTGTTTCTAACGTTTGTTCAGAAAAGAGAAGCTGCATGTCGCACACAGTGCTACACAACTACACACACTGTCATCAGGGTTGGAGTCCATTATAATTGTAATCACGTAATTGATCATTAATTACAATTATTATGTAATTTCATTTAGTGTATTTTTGTATTTGTTTTCTGTGTTTTTGATAACAAACATAAAGCAGGGTTGGGGTCAATTATAATTGTACTCATGTAATTGATAATTAATTACAATTATTGCATAATTATAATTGTAATTTAATTTGAAAACATCTGTTGCTGTTTTAACAATAACTGAATTGTAACTGAGTTCAGATTGAGTTTGTAATTGTAATTGTAATTATAATTCTATGAAAAGTGTTTTTACTTCATTCTCAGTTTGTTCCTGGTTTTCCTGTTAATACAAAGAAATGAAAACATGAATAAATAAACAGAAAACGTAAAAAATATGAATAAAAAAATCGATAAACAAATAATAAAAGAAAACCTGTTCTGTTATTTTTTCTATAAAACAGAAATGAGTTTATCTGAGACGCATTTAGAATAAAAACCGTTCAAACAGGGAACAATGTGCAGTTTTTCTTTCCTTGTTGTTTTGTGTGTTTTTTGGAGTCATGTTGTGTATAGTGTAAATGATAAATGGACTTGATTTATATACAGTAGTCGTCCCAAAGCACCAGATACTGTACATGTCTGTTGAACATGAAGAATCCACTACATGTATAAGAAATGCTCCACACATTTACAAACACCACGATGTAAAATATAGAAATGATAAAGACGGGACAACAACACAACAAGTATTTACAATAATGCAGATATAAATATGATCATAATATATATATAAATGTAACTATGATATATTACAGTAGTGCAGAGCAGTCTGCTGCTTCATAATTAATGATTATTGTGGTTTAATCACATTTATTATCTTCAGTTTAAGGAGTAAAGTTAAACAGTTAGAGATAAATAAACGTGGATTTAACGGAAAAGAAGAAGAAACGATGGAACAGGGTGAACAGGGTGAACACGGTGAACAGGACACACACTGGTAAAGCATCAATAATTCACTTTTAAAGCAACAAAATCAATCCATATCTGAGTCATTTGAAGATCAATGAGTCTTTGTGCTCGACATGTTTCCTCCTTCATTCAGCTGTGTGTGTGTGTGTGTGTGTGTGTGTGTGTGTGTGTGTGTGTGTGTGTGTGTGTGTGTGTGTGTGTGTGTGTGTGTGTGTGCGTGCGTGCGTGCGTGTGTGGTGTGTGTGTGTGTGCGTGCGTGCGTGTGTGGTGCTTGTGTGTGTGTGTGTGTGTGTGTCTGTGTGTGTGTGTGCTTGCGTGTGTGTGTGAATGTGTGTGTGTGTGTGGTGTGTGTGTGCGTGTGCTTGCGTGTGTGTGAATGTGTGTGTGGTGTGTGTGTGTGTGTGTGTGTGTCTGTGTGTGCTTGCGTGTGTGTGAATGTGTGTGTGTGTGTGTGTGTGTGTGTGTGTGTGTGTGTGTGTGTGTGTGTGTGTGTGTGTGTGTGTGTCTGTGTGTGTGTGCGTGCGTGTGTGTGCTTGCGTGTGTGTGTGTGTCTGTGTGTGTGTGTGAATGTGTGTGTGTGTGTGCTTGCGTGTGTGTGTGTGAATGTGTTTGTGTGTGGTGTGTGTGTGTGTGTGTGTGTGTGTGTGTGTGTGTGTGTGTGTGTGTGTGTGCTTGCGTGTGTGTGTGAATGTGTGTGTGTGTGTGTGTGTGTCTGTGTGTGTCTGTGTGTGTGTGCGTGCGTGTGTGTGCTTGCGTGTGTGTGTGTGTGTCTGTGTGTGTGTGTGCTTGCGTGTGTGTGTGAATGTGTGTGTGTGTGTGTGTGCTTGCGTGTGTGTGTGTGAATGTGTTTGTGTGTGGTGTGTGTGTGTGTGTGTGTGTGTGTGCTTGCGTGTGTGTGTGAATGTGTGTGTGTGTGTGTGTGTGTGTGTGTGTGTGTGTGTGTGTGTGTGTGTGTGTGTGTGTGTGTGTGTGTGTGTGTCTGTGTGTGTGTGTCTGTGTGTGTGTGTGTGTGTGTCTGTGTGTGTGTGTGTGTGTGTGTGTGTGTGCTTGCGTGTGCGTGTGAATGTGTGCGTGTGTGTGTGTGTGCTTGCGTGTGTGTGTGTGTGTGTGTGTGTGTGTGTGTGTGTGTCTGTGTCTGTGTCTGTGTGTGTGTGTGTGTGTGTGTGTGTGTGTGTGTGTGTGTGTGTGTGTGTGTATGTGTGTGTGCGTGTGTGTGTGTGTGTGTGTGTGTGTGTGTGTGTGTGTGTGTGTGTGTGTCTGTGTCTGTGTGTGTGTGTGTGTGTGTGTGTGTGTGTGTGTGTCTGTGTGCGTGTGTGTGTGTGCTTGCGTGTGCTTGTGAATGTGTGTGTGCGTGTGCTTGCGTGTGTGTGTGTGAATGTGTGTGTGTGTGTGTGGTGTGTGTGTGCGCTTGCGTGTGTGCATGAATGCGTGTGTGTGCGTGCGTGAGAGAGAGCTCAGCTGCAGTGTGGAGCACCAGGATCAGTTCTGCATGATGCATATATATTGGTTCATTATCACCTACAGGAACCTGTGCTCCATGAGAACATTGGATCCTAAAACTCAACAATATGCAGATGATGGTGCTCTGTATTGGTCAGATCGTCACCGTAAATAAGAAGTGGTTCTCAGTGACCAACCTGGGAACAGAAATGAACACTTTCAGTTATTAAGTCTTTATGTTTTTTATTAATAAATCATATCTTTCTTAGATTTAAATCATTTGCTCAACAAAAAAATTAAAATTGTCACTTTAAAGTTTGTTTTGATCTTCACTGTAAACTCTCTCATTGACATTGTTGGAAAAGTTTGGTGCATTGCATTGTGGGATCTGTAGTCCTGTAGAGCAGGGGTTCGCAACTTTGAGGTCAGGAACCCATTTGGGGTCGTGAGACACTGGGAGGGCTTCACCAGATGCCTTCAAGAAACAGAAATTTTTTTTAACAATTTGATCTCATTTTGCTTATTTTCACTATTTTTCTCCAACTCCACCAAACTCACCATATTTTAACCTATTTTCATCACTATTTTCATATTTTTGCTCCTTTAAATGTATTTTTACTACATTTCTCACATTTCTGACACTTTTACATCACATTTCAATGACTTTTCTACACATTTTTTCCACTTTCCAAACATGTTCATCACTTATAAACCATTTCTACCACTTTTACACCTAATGTCACAAATGTTGACCTATTATTGTCACTTTTAACCTCTTTTTACCAGATTTCATGATTATTTTTTGCCAATTTAACCACATTCACTATTTGCTACAAAAAAAAGCCCAACATGACAACAAATACACATAGAACTACAACAATGCAGACCACATGAGTTCTGATTGGATTTTGTCCATGTGATGAAAATATAGTTACATTTTTATTAGTTTACAAAAAAAATATTTTGATGTAATTGTTAAAATGTATTGTTTTAATATTAGTCATAGTCTAGTTATTCTCACTCATTGCTCAATAATTATCTCGTAAACCTTCAGTAAGCTACGAAGCTAGATTAGCTCTTATGCTAACTTCTGAGATTTATCAATGTGTGCTGGACTACAAAACTGGCTGGAGCTTAATCACTATGGCAACTAATGCTGAACGACTAACCTGGTCACGACTAGGTTTTGTTCTGGATCTTAGTGAGTTCTAAAGCCCCGCCTCCTGACCAATCAGATCTCTTAGAAAACAACCTGCTCATTGTTAGATGATCCTGGTTGGTGCAGATCTGACAGCTGAGTTTAGGAATGAAGATTATTAATTATAAATTCTATCTTTTCATTTACCAATAACATCCTGTAGGAAAGATATAGATTTACTGTATATCTAATGAACTGATTTACAGTCAGCTGATGAAGCCTGTGTGTCGATCTGTGTGCACGGACGGCTAAAGTCATTAATTAATTCATTTATTAATTAATTCATACGTTGGGACAAATATTATCAGCAGGAACATAGACAATGTGTTCTCATCCCAGTGTGTGATAAATAGATCTACCTGAATAGAAACACGTGTGTGCTGTAATAAAGTTTAACTGCAGAGCGCTGTCTGTTTATCATCTAATGGATTAATATCATAAATAATCACACTTTTACACATTAACAGTATCAGCAGCTTCCTGTCTGAGTTCTATCATTCCTGTCTTTTCTGTAACAACAGGATTGTTTTTGGTCTGAATTATGGATTTTAATTATTATAATTTTAAACTTCATCAACCTGGTCATTATCAAGTTATGAAGTGGATCAGATCTGAGCGAGTATAAAAGCTCCGCCTCCTGGTGGGCTGCACTAACACTGTTGCTCTTCACTGTCATCATGGATTTATATTAATTATATTTATTTAAGATTATAAACTGTTCCTCCATTCATTGTAAAGACGCTCAGTCTGACAGTTCTCTCTATTGATTGGTCAGACGCTGCAAGCTCCACCCCTTTCATTTGCACGTGCACGTAGCGAGGCTGTAAACACGTGTTGTGATCATAGGTGATCAATGTTTGTAGTACAGCTCCTGTCTGACAGGGAACGTTTGGTTAGTTGAAGCAGCAAACATAGATTCATGTAATCTAGATTCATAGCATAGGCCCAAAACACAACACAGACAAAAAACAAATATACACAAAAAAATAACTGTTGACAGTTAGTTGACAAAGATATATATTTTGATGTCATTTCTGTTAACATGTATTTTTTATATTCGACACAGTCTAGTTATTCTCACTAAAAAAGTTAATTATCACGTGAACCTTTTATAATTCAGTGACTCCAGTACTGTGTGTGTGTGTGTGTGTGTGTGTGTGTGTGTGTGTGTGTGTGTGTGTGTGTGTGTGTGTGTGTGTGTGTGTGTGTGTGTGTGTGTGTGTGCGTGTGTGTGTGTGTGTGTGTGTGTGTGTGTGTGTGCGTGTGTGTGTGTGTTTGAGATGAAAGCGTCTCAATTAGGAGCTGATCTTTTATGTGCTGTGCCTGTGAGTGGATGTGGAGCTGGGTCCGGGCCACGCTCGGCCTGAGCAACAGAACGTCACTGTTCTCTCTTTGAAGTCGTTGCCTGTGGTGATGTGGACATTATTTCATGTCCATCATCAAAGGCACATCAAACAAGAAGCTGCATTCACAGTCAGATCACAGAGTGGGAAGATTCAGTGCATGAAATATGGAAAGCCATATACGTATCGCTGCATCAAACACACAAACACACACACACACACACACACACACACACACACACACACACAGACAGACACACACACACATATATATATATATATATATTTTGTGGTTTCTGAAGTGAGCATATATATTATATATGTACACCATACAGTTACTGTGTAAGATAAAACTAAAATCTATTAATACGAGTCCACTGCCCGTAGGAAGTATGTGTTGCTATAGAAACGTGGGAGGTTAAGTAGCGTTTTCATGGATGGTTTACATGGGAGCTTTAGTTTCTCTTTAATTCAGAATAAAAGTTAAATCTGCTTTAAACTCACCTTGTAAACACTCAATTCCTAATGCTAATTTAATTTTGAATTAAACTCACACGCACACACACACAATTTATTATTATTATTATTATTATTATTATTATTACTCACCTTAGTTACAAACGTTGCTCACTGAGGACACCCGGTGGTCAATATTTATGGGTGTTTTTTTTTTTTAGGATATTAGACCCATAGACATTATATACGTAGACGCTGCATCGACTCAGGCTTAGCTCTTGTTTGGTCAGTGTTTTAATCAGTGTTTGGTCAGTTTTTGTTTAGTCTGTGTTTGTTTGGTCAGTGTCAGGTCAATGTGATAGTTAGCTACTGTGACAGTTAGCTGCTGTTATAGTTAGTGGCTGTGATAGCTAGCGATTGTGATAGTTAGCTGCTAGGATAGTTAGCTGCTGTGATAGTTAGCTGCTAGGATAGTTAGCTGCTGTGATAGTTAGCTGCTGTGATTGTTAGCTGCTGTGATAGTTAGCTGCTAGGATAGTTAGCTGCTGTGATTGTTAGCTGCTGTTATAGTTAGCTGCTAGGATAATTAGCTGCTGTGATAGTTAGCTGCTAGGATAGTTAGCTGCTGTGATAGTTAGCTGCTGTGATAGTTAGCGGCTGTGATAGTTAGCTGCTGTTATAGTTAGCTGCTAGGATAGTTAGCTGCTGTTATAGTTACAGAGCTGCCAAGTCTCACACTTTGAGTGTGACAGTCACGCAATTTGACGCATTCTCACACCACACGCCACACTTGACATTTCTCACGCTTATATTTTCCCATTCAATACTCTATTTTTTTCATGATAAAGAACTGTGGTCCTCATTGCTTGTCGTAGCTTGAGTAACTCTGATTGACTGACTGAGATAACAATCCCAGACCAATCCATGTCTCCTTGTGCCTAAATCTAACCAACTATGGCAGGCATCACACAATAATAAACCAATCAGAAGCAACGTAAGGCGGGTCTTGACCAGCCTAATCACACCTCACACAACACGCATCGACTCGTCGACATGCTTTCAGGAATAAAGTGTTTCTAGAGGACAGATGCCATCTGAGATGGTTTGTAACTTCCCAATTTTGTTCACTGTTTATATTGCTGTGTGTGTGTGTGTGTGTGTGTGTGTGTGTGTGTGTGTGTGTGTGTGTGTGTGTGTGCGTGCGTGTGTGTGTGTGTGTGTGTGTGTGTGTGTGTGTGTGTGTGTGTGTGTGTGTGTGCGTGCGTGTGTGTGTGTGCATGTTATAGTGTTAGTTCACTCATCTAAAAAAACTAACTCATTATTGTTTTTCTTGTAAAACTATTGATAAAAATAAATGGTTTATATCACCTATTGTCATTTAGAGTAAAAATATATAGATATGAATATTGGTCCATATCACCCAGGCCTAATGTAACCAAAGCAGTAACGTTTTATCTTGTAAAGGATATGATTGTATAAACTGTGTGAAATGAGGCGTTTAAACACTGTTTAAAGTATGATTTTATTAATATGAGTGTGTTTCCTCAATAACTAATAGAAATCACTAGACTGATATGATGCCTTGTTATGTAGCATGTGATGCTAATGCTACACAAGGCAAGGCAAATTTATTTGTATAGCGCATTTCATACTCAAGGCAACTCAATGTGCTTTACATGATAAAACATTCAATTGTTTAAAATCATCAGTAAAATCAATTAAAATCAGCAGTAAAATCATGACATCATCAACATGACCATAAATCTCTCTCAATCATACACAGTAGAGAAAAAAAGTTCCTTTAACTTTGATTTAAAAATGTTCACATGTGATGCTGACTTCAGCTCTGCTACAGTTTGTTCCACTTCTTTGCAGCATAACAACTAAACACAGCATCACCATGGTTACTGTGAGCTCTGGGCTCCACTATCTGACCTGTGTCCATAGATCTCAGAGACCTGCTGGGTTCATACCTGACTAACATCTCACTGATGTATTCTGGACCAAACCCATTCACACATTTATAACCAGCAGCAGAACTTTACAGTCTCCTCTGAGGCTGACTGGGAGCCAGTGTAATGTGTTCTGACCTCTTTGTTCTGGTTCAGACCTGAGCTGCAGCGTTCTGAACCAGCTGTAGATGTTTGATGCTCTTTTGGGGGATTCCTGTTAGAAGACCATCACTACTTTAGTTAAACAAAGTAAAAAGACTGTGTGAGTATAAGAACATGTCAGACCTTTTGTTTGATGTAAATTGTACCTGGAATCAGTTTGATAAATTACTTACATACAATTTAAAAAAAAATAATTGAAAATGACCTTGTCTTAAATGATTGGTTTGTTTTATTGGTAAATAACTTTAAAATAGTCTAAATGATTTGAATGAAAAAAATCATTGTGATTGTGATTTTACAAAGAAAAAATCGTATCATTCCCCATATCACCCACTTCTACATGTGTATGTCTGTGTTAGACATTAACTTAAATGAATTAAAACTCTTAATCAGCTACTAGCAGTGTTATAAACACTGCTAGTAGCTGAATTACACTTGTAGGTTATATCAGCATAAATACATAGTAAATGAAACAAATGTCTAATCTAATGTTCATTTGAACTGTTCTTATGATTATTATTGTATGTAATAGTGTATTTTTATAGACATTGAGTCTGCTGCTAAGACATTCATTCATTCAAAAATCACTTAATGTTTTTTACATGATGATCTTTTTAATGACGTCCTTTCTGTTGCAGACAAGGAGAGCTGAGGTAAAGGTAGCACTGCCTTGGGCCACAGTGTTTTAAGTGGGAGCCTCTGTCATCATCAACATCTGTGATAAACACCTACAACATGAGACATGTCCCCAGATAAATGATGGACAGTTGTTGATATGAAATATTGACAAATACATGGATTTTTGATTAAAACTAGCATTAGGAGGACACAGTGCAGGGAGAGCTGCTGGTATGGAGGTGATGACATCATTCTGAAGGTAGAAATCAGCGTTAAAACAGGACAAAGTCATGTTAAAAAAGGACACGTTTTTTTTTACCGGAACGCATCAGGTCACTAAAGTCTCACTATTGTCATTTTCTGAAACTTGGCAGCCCTGACGACGCACAAGTCCATGTGGCTTCAAATTTAACTAAGTATATATTTCTAGTGCAATATAATGTTTCACCTTATGGGGGCGCTGCACTTATTCCAGGGTTAGAAGCATGTAAGAGCAAAACAACTTACGCACACTGGAGAATGTGCGTAAAGCCAGATTTGAATTAGGGCTGGGCGATATATCGAATATACTCGATATATCGCAGCTTGTAGTCTGTGCGGTGTTGAAAATGACCATACCGTTAAACTCGCGGACTTTTTTTTTTTTTTTTTTTTAAATATCTTAGTGGCATTATGCACAAAAGGTGCACTTAAATTTAGTGTTGTTTTGAAATGTCATCTTAATGACAACATGCACAAAAGGGCACTATTTGTTTTAAAATATTGTAGTGGCATTATGTACAAAAAGTGCACTTTAATTTTGTGTTTTGAAATGCCATGTGAGTTGCATCCTGCACTAATGTCTTGTTTTGAAATGTCTCTGTGACAATTTTGCACAGAACGTGCACTTTCTGTTGACAATTTTATGTTTGAGCCACTCACTGTTTAATAAATACAGTTATGTCAACTTTGACTTAGTTGTGATATCCCCTTTTTTGCATGAAAGTTTAAAATTGGCATATATTAATGCAGTATGATCAAGAATGTTTTAATGTAGACATATAGAATCATCATACTGGTGTGATTTTGTGCATCAAAGTGTTAATTCAAGGGTAATGCAAAATATCGAGATATATATCGTGTATCGTGACATGGCCTAAAAATATCGCGGTATTTATAAAAGGCCATATCGCCCAGCCCTAATTTGAATGGGAATGTCCAGATTTCAGGGACGCTCAGCCCACAGTGCGTAACTGAGATGAAACGCACAGCGACTGACTTAAGTACATGGGGAGAATAGCACGCAGCCAGAAACAGCACCGCTGCATGGCTTTTTGGACTTTGGACAGTCAGTAGCACTGTCATCCTTCCTCCATAATATTCCATGTCACAACTACACAGTTTCCTGGGAAACTGCGGGTCCAGGACTGTCCTGTTCCCCACCATGCCTGCCATTGTGGGCTGAGGTTGTTGTCTGTGGACATAGACGACAGAATAACAAGGAAAATTGCGTCCCTCCTCCTCCGCTTTACTCTCCACAATCTTTTTGAAGCTCTGTCATATGAAAACGGGGACAAACTCAGTCCAATTAAGCCGACCAAAACAACCACCAAAAAAACGCCTCCACCACCGCCTGAATTAAATTCCCACCGGCCAAAAACTTCCTCTGTAGCCCGTCAAAACCTCCTCAAAGCTGCAGTCCAGGGGCATGCTACTGCAGCACCACTTCAAAGCCAGATGATGACGGAGGATCACCCACAGACATCAGCGACCCTCGCGCCGTTAGAAACAGAGCCGCTTCATCGCCAACCGGAGCCAATAACAGAGACTTTCCCGCAGCTTTCTGCAACCCAAGCACCACCAGACGCTCCCACACAGACGCCCCAATGCCAGTCAACTCCGAGGTTCCCGGCAGGTATAACAGGTGCACACTCACTCCAAACACTCTTTTCCCACAAACTACACTCATTAACGGCAAAAAGAATCAGTCAGGTTTTGGTTCTCATCACAGCACAGAAACTGATCAAAGTGATCAATGACATAAGGTTGAACACTGATTCAGGAAAAGTATCTGTTCTCATTCTATTGGATCTAAGTCTACATTTGACACTGTACATCATACAATTTTGTTACACAGATTGTAAACATGGGTTGGACTAAATGTTAAAGTAATGGTTTAAGTTCTACTTGGAGGATCAAAGTTATTTTGTAAACATTGTAAACTTTGAATCTGACAGATTACCAATGTCCTGTGGGGTTCCTCAGGGCTCTGTTCTTGGACCTCTTCTGTTTAGTACGGTGGCCGGGAAGTGTCAGGTGAATGCATTTACAGAAACGAACACAAATGCAAACAGGTCACAACACAAATGCAAACCGGCCACAACGGAAGTGTTTCTGACGGACCGGTATTACAGTCGGATGGGTATTATGATATGATAGCCTGATATGAAAAATATAAGAGTATCCTAATCAACTTTCACTTACTTACTATGTCTTCTTCTTGTTCTTAACTGTTCTGGTGGGTTAAAAACATCCGACTGTAATACCTGCTGAAGTCAGCATCACATGTGAACATTTTTAAATCAAAGTTAAATGAACTATTTTTCTCTACTGTATATGATTGAGAGAGAGATTTATGGTCATGTTGATGATGTCATGTGTTTGTTGATGATTTTAATTGATTTTACTGATGATTTTAAATGTTCTTATTGATTTTAAACAATTGAATGTTTTCTGTTGCACTTTTTGATCATGTAAAGCACATTGGGTTGCCTTGTGTATGAAATGCACTATACAAATAAATTTGCCTTGCCTTGATGTGAACAGTCTATGTTCATAGCTCTAAGCTGATCACATACAGGGAGCTGAGACATATGCTAAGTAGTTTACTGACAAACATGTTCCAGACCCAAACACACACTGACTTAGTGACTATTTAGAGGAGCTGACATGTCCACCAGATAGGATGTATAGCAGATCTATTTCTATATTCTGAGAGAGTGGGCGGAGCTTATTACTGTACCTTATTTACCTTTATATGTGATGGAGTTACTGATATATTGGAAGATGAAAATGGAAGAAACATAAGGACCCCCCCCCCCCCCCTTGCTATATTGTCCATAGCTGTGTTTCCATTACAGATTTCAGCAAAATAAAAGTGATATTTCTAAACGTCACCAAAGTATAATGGTACTTTGAACGTGTTTCCAGTGAATGAAGATGGACGCTCAGAACCTCCTTGGAACACTGCATTCCTCTGTTGTTTCACACCTAATGTCACAGTAATCATTTTTAAAGAGATGTTTTTAATTAATGTCTGGGTCCAGGTATGTCACGTCCTGTGATGTGTAATTGTGGAAAAGTTGTTTCCATAGCGCTTTTGCGACACATTTCAATATATAAACGTCTGAAATTCCTCCTCATTAAAGCGTAAAAACTTTTTTTTTAAATTCAGGTGTTTGATTACCAGTTTTCATTGAACTATTTAGATATTGCTCTTTTCCAAGGGTAATGGAAACACAGCTTTTATCTCTAAAGTATCCATCAGATGAAACTAAAAATATACAGTGTGAATATGGAATAATCATAGAACAATTGGTAAAAATTTCTGAATTTTTTTAGACCAAAGTGCGTGTGACATTTGTTGAAATGACATGAAATGTCAGAGCTAAACATGTAGCGGCCTGGCACGGTGCCAGTAGCGGCGCCAGGATTGCGTTTAAGTCAACTCTGAACTCTGACATCAACGTTGAGAAATGACAATGAAGCTAATAATGTTTGTGTGATTAAAGCTATGATTATTCTGAATGACATTTTTATATTGGCCCAACAAAGCAACTCAACATTATGTAGAATATTTCAGCAACGAGGCATTCAAAGTCATTCATGTAAGGCTTTAAAAACATCACAGGGCTCAAGTTAAAAAATTTTTATTTTAAAATCATTAAACAGCAACATCAGTAAATCCTGTATCAGTGTTTCACAACAGTTATCAGAAATTTGTGAACGTAGTGAATATTGTATATCATTTCCTAAAATTTTTGGCATTAAAATGCTTTTAATCAGTGTTTTAACACCAACATGTGGTTCTGTACGGGGCCATTGTTGTTATGAGGCGTAAGAGAAAGTTCAACTTTACCATGAAGGCAATGACTACAAGTTGCGACCCGCGGTAGATAAATCCAGTTTTCTGAGGTGCATTGAATGCATCATGAGGACAGAGGTGACGAAGCAGCCTGTGGGCGCGGCTTAAGAGACCACATGTGGGGTGCAAGCCACTTATTGGATGAACAGCACCTGGGGGGGTTGGGCTTGGTTAAAATGTGGCACCACGATGACTCGGGTCTCAGCATCTCCGTGGGTGCTTCAGGGCCACAGCACCCACGGAATCAGCGCCAAATATGTTTGGCAATGTCAACTTTCTGTTGGCGGGTTTTTTAGGTTGAGCTTGTTAAAATATAAATCTATATAAAATCACCATGACGACGAGGCCCCTCAAAGCCAATTGTGAAGAAATACTGCGTCTGGCAGCCGAGCCTATTAGGACAGATTAAGACTTTCAAACTCACATTAAGCCTCAAAGCCCCTCCTGAGTCCTGTGTGTGTGTGTGTGTGTGTGTGTGTGTGTGTGTGTGTGTGTGTGTGTGTGTGTGTGTGTGTGTGTGTGTGTGTGTGTGTGTGTGTGTGCGTGTGCGTATGCGTGCGCGTGCGCGTGTGCGTGTGCGTGTGCGCATGTGTGTGTGTGTGTTTTATAGCAACATTAAACACTGTTTCTTTATAGAATAATAAGGAAATATTCCCGTGACACACAAACGCTCAGCAGAGAAATCCATTTCCTGTTTGAGTGACTACTTTAGAGAAAGTGTGTAATGATTGTGAAGGAAGAAGATGTGTGTCCACTTTTACAGGGTGATCGAACGTAAAAACTCGGTCATTATTTGAATATTTAGCTAATTTTCCTCACATTTAGCTCGTTTTTCTTTCATTTGAAACAGAAGTGAATGTAAAACAGCATGTCCTATAGCAGGGGCCCAAATTCATTTCATTGAAGGGCCAAAAATGAATCGCGGTGGAGGCCACGGGTTAAAACTAAACATTCATATTGCCGCACTGGGTTCATGATATGATTTTCTGACAATTTATTTTACAAAATGGGACTGTAGACAAATGATGATATAATGTTAAATATTCCTTTATTTTTTTCAGGAACATACTGTACTGTTTTCCTTTTATTTTTCATTGTCAAAAGAATCCCTTGATAAACTATTCAAAACAATGCAATTAAAATAAAGAAAGGAATAATACAAATGAATAAGAAGCCTATTAATTTAAAATCTGTGTAAATTATTCACTGACGTAAAAAGCAGAATCCTGTGTTACTGAAGCTGCTGAGGCTTCATGGCGGTGCTGGCGTTTCCGTTACTAAACTAAAGTGCGTTTTGACGTAGCTTCTGTTGACCCAAGAGAACGATAACGGACAAAAACCTTTTTATCCTACGTTTTTCTTCTGTCCATGCATGCTAATATGTTTAGCTCCATTAGCTGTAGCAGCGTGAAATTCATCCAAAAGTGCACCGCGGGAGAAAAAGTGGTGCAAGCTAAAGTGGCTACATGGACTATTAGCATCATCTGGGTGTGATATATTTTTTAAACAGATTGTTATAATGCATAATAAAGATGATTGACTTGAGTCAGTTATTTAAGATTGTTTATTACAGTAAGTCTGTTATGAAGTAAATATGCACCGATTGATCGGCCACCATGTGATCATGCGTCTGCTATTAACAACAACAGTCACCTGGAGCTCGATTAGCCTAGCATGTCAACCTAGCATGTCACAGTTCAGCCGTTTTACACAAAAAAAGACAAGAACGGATCAGTTTGTAATGTGTAACGTGTAAATAAGTGGTGGTCCAAACAAAACGTTACCTCATTCACCATTCAAGAAACCACCACACCGCTGAGTATGCAACATTTGAAGCTAGTGCTAAAGCTAAAGTTAGCGGAGCAAGAGCCAGTCAGTTAGCAGCAGTTAGCTTTTATCAGCAGTGAAAAGATCAAAGATATGAGGAGGAAAATGACTAAATGATTAAAAATATTAAACTTGCTGAACTTTATTTTTGTAGAATGTTTGTCTTTTAGGAGCTTTTATCCTGTAAGCTGTTTAAATATACACAAAGCTGCTGCATTTGGACATTTGTTCTTTTTGCACTACAAATAATGTAGATTATTATTATTTTTATCATCTTCCTCAAATCTTGTGATTTTCTTTATTTGTTAAACCAAAATACTGCTGACTGTGCACTTTATTTTAGTCAAAGAGCTCCAAACAGGTTTACAGTGGAACCTGAAGGTCACATTTAGTTTGTTTTTTAAATGTGAAAAATGAATGACTAAAGGAAGTGATATAATATATAATGAATTAATAGTTTAGTATTTTGAGTGATGCACTAAAGTTTTCATTTATATTTGAAATAACGACCTCATGTAAAACAACACGTTTGTATTATTTCACAGGTTTTGTTCAATGTTTTACAATAAAATAAGAAACATAAGAACATTCAAGGTGTTTCATGTCAGTTAGAAAAAACAATCAGAATGGGCAGCTAAGGATATTTAAAGATCAATGATCGATCGGTTCAGCCCTATTATAAAGAGAAAAATTAATTTTATACCTTATGGACAATAACAACTCATTTATCTACTATAGTGTATTTTGCCGTTACAAAGTAGATTCAAGAAAACATTGAGTAATTTGAGTATAACGAGGTCGGCACAAGTGTCCTCTTTATTGGAAATCAAAATACCTATTTCATGTATTTACAGTATGTACTTCTGTACAGCTACCTAGTTTATCTGATACAATAGAAACATTCGTCTCTGTTGTTTTTAAAAACCACTAAACCAAATATTTTAGATGAAACATGAAGCTTTGTTGACACACTTTATTGTGAAGGTCGTGCAGGGGCAATAACAAAAAACCGTGTCCGTTCATCAGGAACCCTTCCCTGAATCCATCACCCCGACTTTCAAACCAGGGGTTTTCTGTGACTCCATGAATGAGTTCTAATCATCTCCAGATGTTTCTGTGCAACTTTACTTTAAAAAGGCCTGGAGCCTGAGTTATGGTTGTAACTATGAAAACACATCCAAACTGCCTACTAATGCAATAATGACTTTTCTCAGCGTTAGAAGAGGAATCGAGTAATAAAGTAACGAAGCAGTAGTTTGAGCAGGAGGTCGGTACGAGTCCCTGTCCTGGACTTTTAGTGACAAAGCACAGTTGGAAAGTAGGAACAGATGCGTTTGAATACTTGCCAAACTACTTCAGACATGTTCCTGAACGAGCTCCGTTTATCATTTCTAAACAATTACACAAATCAACAGCAACAGGACGTTATTTTTTACAGTTTCAAACCAGTCCAAACCAGTTACAGCATCAGGAACACAAGCATCGAGATAAATACACACAGACAGACACAGAAAGCCTGCTTTATAACAAGAAGGTGTTAGCTTAGCTTAGCTAGCAGAAAACCACTGTTCACACCAAAGCAGTGGTTCTCAACCTTGGGTCGGGACCCCATTTGGGGTAGTGAGCCAATGGATGGAGGTCACCAGATGCTAAACTAACAATTTGAGCCCATTTTGGCTTATTTTTACCATTTTTCTACAACTCCAGCAAACTTTTCATATTTAAATTATTTTCATCACTTTTTCTTGCCATAATTTTGCTCCTTTTAATGTATTTTTGCTACATTTCTCCCATTTCTGACACTTTCCAGACATGCTCAGCACTTATAAACTCTTTCCACCACTTTTACACCTAATGTCACATATGTTGACGCATTATTGTCACTTTTAACCTCTTTTCAACATATTCCATGATGGTTTTTGCACATTTAACCATATTCACAATTCCCACAACCCATTATTTGTCAGTTTAAACACATGTTTCCAATACTGACACTTTCAACCCTTTATACCACTTTTTCTATCTGTTTTTGACCACTTTAATTTGCAACTTTTAACCATTTTCTGTGGTTTTTAAAATACCATTTCACCATTTTTTCCACTATTATCTATTATTGTGGGGGTCGTGGGCTGAAAAGGTTGAGGACCACGGCTCTAAAAGGTTCAGTGTGACCTATATTGTATTTAGTGTGTAAAAATAAATAGTGTGTAAAGTGAACAACAACAGAATTGTCTGTCAGGTTTCCACATCTGATTGTCAGTTCAAGGCGTTTTGTGTAGCGTGAGGTGAAATGACGTGTTTCCACAGCTCTGATGTAGAGATGAGGGGTTTATAATGCTGCAGTCTGCTGTATAGACAGCATCTTTATTTGAAGCGTATAGAAAGGCTCCCACGCTCGTCAGTGTGCAGGGATTTAAAGATGAACACCCTTTACGTGACGCTGTCAAGGACCGCTGCTTGCTTTCCGGGAGGATTGGGAGCATCCTTGAGATGAAATGAAATTGTGGCCTTGAAATGCTGGCCAGGATCCATCATCATCATCATCATCATCATCAAAGTTATACCTGCAATGCTGCAATGCCTGCAAGCCACTTTATGATGAAGGCAACATACAACACCAGATTATTAATATTTGACACCACTCCTATCTCCACGTACACAGAAGTCCTCATAGAATACTATATACTAGCTTAGATCAAGGTTTTATTTTTTTTTAAAAGAAAAGACATACAGTAAAAATCAGGCCGTTCTTGTCACTTCAGCATTTTTCCTTGTCAAATAATAATTTCAAATATTCCAGTTCCTTTCACATATTGAGAGATACATTTACTCACAGTCATGGGTTGGGGTCAATTATAATTGAATTACGTAATTACTTACAATTATGGCATAATTAGGGGGCCAAGCCAGTGGAACCCTATTGTGATTGTTTGGATTTTTAATGGGTGTCGTCATCATTGTGGTTCTTACCTTTTTTTCTGGTGTTTAATCTGTATCTGCACAGATTCCCTGAATAGCACTGAATCACCTGGGCTAGGCCACGCCCATTACCATTTCAACCTCGTCCTTTGATGTACTTTCATGGGCTCCACAAAACCTGGGGGCCGAGTCGCACAGGAAGGCTTGGCCCCCTTTCATAACTGCTGGCAGTTCTAGTTATTATTGTATTTGTTATTTTAAAAATCTGCTGCTGTCGTAATCATAATAATTAAAATGTAATTGAATTTAGATAATTGACTGTCATTTTAATTGCCATAAAAATTCTATTATAATTTAACGCTATACTGTGGAAACATGTTACAGTTCTGTGTACAGTTCTACACATATGTAGTTAATAATAATTATTAAAATATGTTTCATATCAAGCTTTACCACATTTTACCATTTAAAAGACATTTAAAACTAGGGGTACACTGACACAAAAGGCTTTGATGCCCACACCATAAATATTAAAACCAATATTATTATTGATTAGGAAGCCTAACAATGTAACCAGTAGATAGGAAATAAATTAGATAATAGATATTAGTTTCTAATGTATTTTACAGCTGATTTGATCTGTTATTATTTATTTATTTACCTTTATTTAACCAGGAAAAAAATCGCATTGAGATTAAAAACCTCTTTTTCAAGGAGTCCTGGCCAAGAGGCAGCAAAGTTACAACACACTGAACAGAAATACATTTACATTACATTAAAATGACAGGATAACATAAGAATCAAATAAAACAATTACAGACAACTGAGGCAGTCTGAAATTCTCTCAGTTTCGTTTTAAAGGCATTCAAGGATAAAAACTCCGTCAGCTTCCAGTCTCTATGCAGCATGTTCCAAACACAAAGGCTTTTTCCCAGCTCTGTGTGGGCAAAAGGAACCGTGAGCAACAGCTGATCATTGGATCAGTGTTCGTACTTCTCTTTGTAAGTAATGTACAGATGTAAGAGGGCAGTAATCCATTAAGAGCCTTATAAAGCATTAGAGATGCTAACAGAACGCTAACACATGAGGAAGGTTAACGTTTATTAGTTTAATTATTTCAGGCTCAGTAATTGTGATTAATTGTAATTGAACATGGGTAATTGAAAACGTAATTGTAACTGAAAAATGTACAGTCACATTTGTTTTTCTGGCGTCACTGTTCATCTCTTTGTGAATAATTGGGAAGTTTCATATCATACATTTAATTTAAAGACATCCTAAGATTAAGGGTGTAAGGATTCATATTGTCGACCAGGGGTCACCAACACGGCCAGTGCCGCGCCGAACGGGCAGCGCGCCGGCGCTTGCCGGCGGGGCCAGGGCCAGTAGGGACCGGACCCCAGGCTAGTAGGGCCTGGAATAGAAGCAGCACAGGGACAACGACCACATCCCCAGCCGCCGAGGACACCAGGGGGACGCTGCAAGTCCCCAGGCACACCGACTGAGCCCCCCAGAGCACCCCAGATCACCTTTTATTGATGCCGCCCACGCGATAGTTATTGCTAATGTCAGCCCCCCCCTCCAAGGGCCCAGCCCAAGCAGGAGCCACCCCGCGCCGCACCCACAGGTATGCAGATTAAAAATAAATCTGATGTGTAGTTAAGAGATGCACCGCGTGCGTCAGGAAAAGTCAGGAAACAATTTTTTGGGTTAAGTGGAGGGATTCAGTGAAATTAAGGGTTGGGGGTTAGAGAAACGAACAACACTTAATGACAGCTTTCATCACACCTTATTAATGCTAATGACAGGTGTCATAATGTCATAATAATGACAGCGTAATGTCAGCCTTTATGTATAAAAACTTCACTCAAAGTGATAAATAAAGTAAAACTAATTTACATTTGTGATTTTTGTAACCTACCCTGGACGCAGGACTTTTAATTCATAATTTATGATGATATTGATCATGAATGTTTAAAAAAAATACATATTCAATTCCATAGAGAAGAATTAAAAATCTACTTTTTCAAATTTGGTCTGTGAATTATTCTACCAGTGTCTCTTTTCTTTTTGTTGAATCTTTCTTAAAGATAATGTTTATTTAATTTAGTTGAATTTAGTAATGTTGTGAATGTTAACATTTATTATATTTTTGGGGAAATGTTTAGAGAGAATGATTGTTTTCCTTCAGTTACAGCCGCCAGATATTAGTTTGGACCAGCAGAGGGCGTTGGTCATCTAGTGTTTGGTTGGGATGCAGTTATTCTGCACAGTGAAAAACAGATGCTATGCGCTAGCAGACAGAGCTAATAGAAAAACCTGACTTTTACAGATATTATAAAGGGGTGAGGATTCATCTATGAACATGTTTAACAGTAGAAGGTGGCCACAAAGAGAGTAATAGGGGATTCCGCCCCCCGCCTACGCTTCTGGACATCTCTGTATCATGCACATTTTAAGCCACTGGTAAAAAGCTCTCGACTGCTTTGTGTAAATCAAATGCTTCTGTGTCTTTTTTGTTCGTTTTCAAGCCAACCTGGTTTTTAGTTGAAAGCCTTAATTCTCTCCTCCTCAACAGAAACGTTTGAAGCTGCTTTTCATGAAGAATGTTCCTGTTTTAGAAGCAGAGCTGAAAGGTGAGTCAGCGTTTTAAAAAAGAAAAGAACGTCCCCCGCTGTGTTTGAGCGCCCTCTGTGTCTTTCCTCATCACAGAAGGTCAAAGGTCGTTAACAAACGTTTGCTCAATAAAACACAGGCAGAGCGGAGGATTGTAGCCTAGTGTTTTTCTTTGGGCTTCCACCCATACAGATGAAGATAAATAACACACATGGCCTTGGGAGTGATCTATTTTCACCTGACGTTTACACAAGCGTTCACAAATCAAAATGTGGCGCTGGGCCTAATACAACAGGAAAGCAAATGTTACACACGACGTAGGCGTTTAGCCGCTGGTTTGGCTAGCGTGGAAAAGTGATGCCTGACACTTTTCTACTCAGGCTGGATCTATAACCACCTATAAAGGGTCCTCCCTGAGGATCAATCACTTCTGATTTAACGCCTCCTTCAGGTTTATTGATCCTTCTGCTCCTTCATGCGTTGTGTGTGCTCGGTATGAATAACACCCACAATGCATTGCACACCTCTCGACCAATATGGGGCACTAATTGTAAGTAGAGCATGCTAAAATAAACAACAACAAATAGCAGCAAACTATGTTTAAAAAACATATGTGAATTTTTTTAATGTTAATGTTTTTGACCAGATTTACAGCAATATTTGTGACAATTTGTGATATTTTTACTCTCATAAAAATATAATGTCAATGTTAAATGTAAATCTTAAATGTTAAATCTAATTCTAAATGTTAAATATGTCATGGATGAAACAAAATATTTAGCTAATATCCAAATTCACATTTAGATTTAGCATTTTACATTGAGATTTAGCATTTAGATTTAACATTTAGATTTAGATTCAACATTTAGATTTAACATTTAGATTTGTCATTTAGATTTAGATTTAACATTTAGATTTAGATTCAACATTTAGATTTAACATTTAGATTTGTCATTTAGATTTAGATTTAATGTTTAGATTTTTAATGTAACATTTAGATTTTAATGTAACATTTATATCTAACATTTAGCATTTAGATTTTACATTTATATATTAGATTTAGATTGAACGTTTATATTTACATGAAACAATTCGATTTAGCTTTAACATTTAGATTTATATAGAATATTTAGATTCAACATTTAGCTTTTAGATTTAGATTTAACATTTATATTTACATGTAACATTTAGATTTAGCTTTAACATTTAGATTTAGATTGAATATTTAGATTCAACATTTAGCATTTAGATTTAACATTTATATTTAAATGTAACATTTAGATTTTGATTGAACATTTAGATTTAACATTTAGATTTTAATGCAACATTTAGATTTAACATTTAGCATTTAGATTCAACATTTATATTTACATATTAGATTTAGATTGAACATTTATATTTACATGTAACAATTAAATTTAGCTTTAACATTTTGATTTATATGGAATATTTAGATTCAACATTTAGCATTTAGATTTAACATTTAGATTTAAATGTAACATTTAGATTTTGATTGAACATTTAGATTTAACATTTAGATTTTAATGCAACATTTAGATTTTAATGCAACATTTAGCATTTAGATTCAACATTTAGATTTTACATTTCTATTTACATGTTCGATTTAACATTTAGATTTAACATTTAGATTTAGCACTTAAATTTAGATTTAGATTTAACATTTAGATTTAGATTTAACATTGAGATTTAGATTTAACATTTAGATTTAGATTTAACAATTTTATTTAGATGTAACATTTAGATTTAGATTTAACATATAGCATTAGATTCAGATTTAACATTAAGATTTAAATGTAACATTAAGATTTAAGTTTCCTCCGGGTACTCCGGCTTCCTCCCATAATCCAAAAACATGACTGTAAGGTTGTTTAGAGTCTCTAAATTGCCCATAGGAGTGAATGAGTGAGTGAGTGGTTGTCTGTCTGTGTTGCCCTGTGATGGACTGGCGCCCTGTCCAGGGTGTACCCCCACCCTGCGCCCTATGAGAGCCCGATATAGGCACCGGCAGACCCCCGCGACCCTGATAAACGGGAGTAAGCGGGTATGAAGATGGATGGATGGATGGATTAAGATTTAAATGTAACATTAAGATTCAGATTTAATATTAAGATTTAAATGTAACATTTAGATTTAGATTTAACATTTAGATTAAATTTAATATTTAGATTCAACATTTAGCATTTAGTTTTATACTTAACATTTAGATTTAGATTTAACATTTTAATTTAAATGTAACATTTAGTATTTATATTTAACATTTAGATTTAACATTATGCATTATGCTCTACTCTGAGCTCCTCCCTCCCCTGGTTTGGCTAGCGTGGAAAAATGACTTGTCGCATCGTTTCTGCAGCCTGTCGATTCAAACAGACGCAGTGGTATCTGCTTCGTTCTTCACCAGCCAAAATGGCTCATAACGCTACAATGTTTCCCACCAAAGTTCATTTTTATCTGTGATTGGCGGGTTGGCGGGTGTTAAATTCAAGCCCTGTTGACAATAATAACTTATTCATCTATTATATTGTATTTTGTCATTTCAAGGTAAATTCAAGTAAACCTTGAGTACTTTGAGTAAATCGAGGTTACTGGAAATCTAAATATGGCCACCCTGACCTAAATACATATGTTTGTACAGGATGTTTATTGGTTCTTTATAGCGTGGCTTTTATTATTCTGTGAAGGAGACACACAACATTGGATGTTTTTCTTCATCTCTTTCACGTCCACAGCTTCAGTGGACGGTTTCTTGACCCTCCCTTGATTTTCAGATGCCATGTCTTGTTTTCCCCGGTGGTTTAGTAGTGAGGGCTGTTTAATGCAGCGTTAAAAGGCTGCAGCTGGAAAAGTGCACAGTGAACATTTCTAACGTCCCTGCCATGAGGCCCTAAAGCCTGGACACAAATGTTCCATGACAATCTTGGTACATTTACATTTCATTTCACTTTAAAAGCATGAATTCAGACGTGGAGCCGTGAGATATGAGGGAGACCTTGAAGGTTTTCCCAGAGAAACAGAACACAAGGCGGAGAGATCCGTCCTGTCTGTTTTGGACGTTTAATTCCTGGAGGAGCTGCAAATCGTCACGGAAATGTTTCCGTTTTGTCATCCAGAGAATTTATCCCCATTTGCATCTTATAGTTCCACTGTAGCCTAGTGTCTTTACGCCTGGGTCCATGTCTTTATTTGTCTTTTGATACGGGACATGGAATAAAACAGATTATCAGGATAAAACTGGACAGTTTGTCCATTAAAGTGAATGGATTTTTGCTAAATATAGGATGTATTCAGAGCTTCATCCAGATTTTGTCCGGCATTTATTTGATTGGATTCGGCACCTCATTCTTCTTGCTTTTAGGTGTTTTGAATACATTTTTATTATACGTATATTAAATATTATATTTGGACAGCTGTGTCTTTTATTGAAGTGAAATCACTGGAAATGTCATTGAACACACAACACTGAACGTAAAAACTGAGCGAGCGCTGGGAGGGCTGATCACTTCATCTCCAACCGTACGTTTACAGTACGTATCATAAACGGCGCCGCTTTTACTGTTTAAATGATCAACTTAAGGAGTTCCTAAGGGATGAGTTCACTCAGAATGTAGGCTTAGTGTACAGCCCTTCCTCTGCAGTGTCTCACTGTGCACCAGTTATTTAACGACACAGGCCGTGATGATCAACAAAAATGCATCATATCCTGACCAAAATGGCGGCTCTCCATATTTGATGCCTCAAGATATAAAATTGTTCTAAAAAGTCATTTGAATGTGTTTTTTTGAATTTATTTATTTATTTTTTATAAAAGGTGGACATATTTTGTTTATTGGTAAAACATTAAACACTTTTTTATTATACACATTTTCAATACAATGTACTCTTTAAGCATAGGCAGAGACCATCTCCAGATTCAAACCACAATGTGTGTAACATATACAATAATGTCAAAATGATTAGTAACATAATTGATAATGTCGACTCGTGGTAACGTCCACCGTCCTGAATACAGGTCAACATACATGTTCTCACTCATTCACGCTCTATAGGGATGAGATGCTTCTCAATTACAGCAGCATATCACTAGTTTCCAGTGATGTGCTGTCAGGGTAGGCAAGGTAGGCAGTGCCTACCCAAGGGTGAATTGATATTTTGATTATTTAATTATATATATATATATATATATATATATATATATATATATATATATATATATATATATATATTTTTTTTTTTTTTTTTTTTTTTTTTTTTTTTTTTTTTTGAATTATAAATTATTTATTTTTCAATTTCCAATAGCCTACAGTACCTATAAGTTTGAAAGTGTCCGCATTTTGTGCGTTTCATAGCCCAAATTACTAACAGCACTATTTCCTGGAACAGCTGCACAGTCTTTTTTTTTTTTTCGCTCCGCTGTAAGGCAGAGGGAGGCCACGCCCCCTCCCAAAGGCACGTCGCGCCTCTGCCTCCGTTCTCATTGCGTGATTTAACGTGTTTGCGCATGCTCAGTCAGGTCCCCAATATGACATCCATTTACGCATAAAGGCAGCGTAGAGACCTGCCTTTGTACGTAACTGCGCTATGCTAAATGCTATACGTAAGTTTACAGCACATTAGTGAATAGATGACACGTGACTGCTGCTGCTACGTTCTCTAGCTAGTGGGCGGGATAACACTACAGTCAGGATGACAGCGATAGAGATGATAGAGAAACTTTGTTTTGAGGAAAAACGACAGTTTTTAAAAGATGGAGACCAACACCTGAGATACCAGACCTTCAGCAAAGATAAGGTCAGAACATTGTTGGTACTTTCTACAGTGAATGGTACAAAAGGAAGGATTGACTTTGTGGATGCTCCTCACTGAGGATGTTCTAAGTTGTCTTTTTCTCCATGTTTCTGTGTTTCCAACACAAACAACAGATGTGCTGTCGTGTCATGAGATATATGTTGTTGGAGAGTATGGAGACTATAGTAAATAATTGTTTATGTTTCTTTAATGGTGTTTATGATGTTGATTTTGTTAGATGGCGAAACACTTGTTCATGTGGATCTTATTGGGTTTTTTCTTTCTTATTATGAATTTTATATTTTGATAAGCCCATTGAGATGACTGTTGGAAATTGCTTTATACAAATAAAATTGATTTGAATTTAATTAACACTTGACAGCAGAAACATGAAATTGTCATTGGTGGTCTAGATTTGCAACGTGCCTACCCAGCCCTAGTGGTCACGGCAAGTCACTGCTAGTATCATATACCGTTAGAAAGCTTAGAATCTCCTGTTTTTATCCATATAAACTAGGGATATAACGATTAATCGTAAGGCAGTTAAAAATCGATTCGTAGGTATAACGATTCACATCAATGCTGTGAAAATTGAATCGCAGTACTTTCTTTAACCAGCAGAGGGCGCTACCCAGAAGTGTTGGCGGCGAACGAAATCTGCTAATAATAATTCTTTCTGGCCGCCTTCTATTCTTAAACATATTCATAGATGATTCCTTACCCTTTAGCACCAAAAGAATATCTGTAATATTACGTGAATATCTGTAAAAGTCACGTTTTTCTATTAGCTCTGTCTGCTAGCATAGCTTCTCTTCTTCACTGCAAAATATCTGCATGCCAATCAACCACTGGGTTACCAGCGCCCTCTGCTGGTCCAAACAAATATCTGACCTAAATACAGTAAAATGACTGTTTTAAGTCCAATTGTTCAGGCACAAAATACATTTTCAGTTGCACTTTTAAAAAGAAAAAGAACTATTATGCAGTTTTGAATTGTTTACTATAGAACCAGAATTTAAATAATAAGCTTCTTCTTCATTTGTATTATTCCTTTATTTATTTCATTCAAGATTTATTTTTTGTTAAATTGCATTGTTTTGAATAGTTTATCAAGGGATTCTTTTGACAATGAAAAATAGTGTAGTATTTTCCCAAAAAAAATGAAGGAATATTTTTCAGTCATTTATATACAGTCCCATTTTGTAAAATAAATTGTGAGAGAATCGTATCGTGAACCCAGTATCGTGAATTGAATCGTATCGGGAGTTGAGTGAATCGTTACATCTCTAATATAAACCATTCTAAGACACAAATAGCGGTATAAACACTCTTTGTTCATGCAGAGAACTTCAGACGATGTTCACATTATCTGCTGAAATGTTTACATGGGACGGACTTCATTTAAAGTTTAAACTATGGAAACGTTCCATTTGTTTATCACTTAGCAGCAGATAAAGAGACGATTTTATGCCTAATTTGTGTATTTCAATATCATAGAACTGTAAAAGAAATTAAAAATTAAATGACACAGTAAAAAAAAAAAATTAATAAATAAATTAATTAGGCAAAAAATCCTTGCCGTCTTCCGTACGGTGTTGAAGTCACGAGAGGACGGCTTGCTGCTCGTAATGTGGCTCTGATCTTGTGTACGAGGTAAAGCAGTTCACATGAGTGCTTTCAGGCTTTAACTGCTCACACCAACACATTAAAAACACACTAAAAGGTGAGCTTCTGCATGAGCATGTGCCCTGAGCTGCAGCGTTACGCGTGAAGACCTGAGCTGCAGCGTTCTGAACCAGCTGTAGATGTTTGATGAAGACCATTACAATAGTCCAGTCTGCTGGAGATAAAAGCATGGACCAGTTTCTCCTGATCTTTCTGATTCATTAAACCTTTTACTCTGGAGATGTTCTTTAGGTGGTAGAAGATGTTTTTGTGATAGATTTGATCTGATGCTGAATGTCAGATCTGAGTCAATCAGAACACCAAGGTTTTTGACTTGGTCTTTATCTTCTAAAGATCCAGACTCAGATAATTGCTGACAGCAGTCCTCTTTTCATTGTTACCAAAGACAATCACCTCCATCTTGTCATGGTTTAGTTGAAGGAAGTTTTCACTCATCCATCAGTTTACTTTTTCTAAGTAGTCACACAACACCTCAATGGGACCATAGTCATCTGGGTTCAGTGATAGATATAGTTGTGTGTCATCTGCGTAGCTCTGATAATCAACCTTACAGTTGTGTAAAATGTGTCCTAAAGGAAGCATATAAAGGCTAAACAGAAGAGGTCCAAGAACAGATCCCTGAGGAACCCCACAGGACATTGGTAATCTGTCAGATTCAAAGTTTACAATGTTTACAAAATAACTTTGATCCTCCAAGTAGAACTTAAACCATTACTTTAACATTTAGTCCAACCCATGTTTACAATCTGTGCAACAACATTGTATGATGTACAGTGTCAAATGCAGACTTAGATCCAATAGAATGAGAACAGATACTTTTCCTGAATCAGTGTTCAACCTTATGTCATTGATCACTTTGATCAGATCAGTTTCTGTGCTGTGATGAGAACGAAAACCTGACTGAAATTTATCAAATATTTTGTTGAATGTTAAGAATTGACTCAGTTGGTTGAAGACCACCTTCTTGAATGGATGGTTCTGATTGGTCTATAGTTATCCAGTATAGAGACATCCAGTCTTCTCTTTGGTACGGTGCCTGATTGGAATGATCAGTTCATTATCTGACACTAATCAGTGATAATTGACTTTACAACAGTTTTAAAGAAGTTTGAGGGTTTTCCTCTATTGTTCTTGGGTTCACTGTAATAAACTCTAACATTGTAGTTGACTCCTCCCTCAGTGGTTGAAGCTTTGTTCTGATGTTTGACCTTATTGATTGTATTTTTTCATTGAAATATACAGAAAATTCATTGTATTTTCCAGCTGACAGTAATTCAGGGGCTATCTGATCTGGAGGGGTTGTTAGCTTTTCAATTACAGAAAACAATGTTTGAGAGTTGTTAACATTTTTAGTAATAATTTCAGAAAAGTATTGCAGCCTCACTTTGAACAAGCCATCATTGAATTTACACAGACTTATTTTGTATAGTTCTAGATGAATTTGGAGTTTTGTTGATCTCCATTTACGCTCAGCTCTTCTACAGTCAGATTTCAAATTCTGCATTATCTCAGTCCTAAAGTGATTTATTTTTCTAACTTTTTCCAGGTCAATTATTTCTTAATTATTCCACTGTGCTGATCAAATCATATAAATAAGAAGCAGTCGTCCTATAGTTTTAAGGATGGTTGAAATCTTTTTATTGCTGTGACTATGCAATGATTTATTTCTTCTTCTTTTTAAGCCCCTAAACTTTCTCTGCTCCTCATTTTCTCATATTTAACATTATTTTAAATTTAACAGGATTCTGAAGTTCACTTCAGGCTTCTGGTGAATTCTGATGAGCTTTTCATACATTTTTAATCACCCAATTATTAATTGATTCCGAGATCAGCAAAAAAAAAGCGTTGCTCTCGTTTCAATGTGGATGTCCTTTTGTCTCGGGAGGAGCTGAAATAGAAGCTAGATAAATGTGGATGTTTGAGAATATTTGATATCAGTGATATGTTAAGGTTTAATTTATTAATACAACTGTTTTTAAGGAAATATACTTTGATCTCCTGACATGTTTCGACTGTCCACCGCCAGTTTTCTTCAGTAGCGTCTGCTGATCATTTTGATGTGTTCTTGACTTCTGCATTGTAAATCCAGCAAGTTCATTTCAGGAAGACAAAATGAACTTGTTGGAATTATTGATATCAGTGATACATTAACCATTGTTGATCTCTACTAGTGCTCAGTTTGGGTTGACTAGTGCACTAGTAAAACACTTCTACATCACATCTCAATGCCTTTTCTGACATTCTCAACAATTTTCCACCTAATGTCACATATGTTGACCCATTATTGTCACTTTTAATTTCTTTTCACCATATTTCATGGTTATTTTTTGTCAATTTAACCGCATTCACCATTTGTCATATTTGCCACTTTATATTAATTATTCCAATATTGACACTTTGAACCCTTTTTTCCACTTTTTCTGTCTGTTTTTATCCACTCTAATTTATAACTTTTAATCAATTTCTGTCGTTTTTAAAATCCCATTTCACCTCCTTTTCCACCATTTTTGGTCACTTTGAACCATTTTATTAATGATTAAAACCAGGATTTCCATCTTTAAGATGACTATAATAATAATAATAAACATTCCTGGATAACAGTGGATATTATTCAGATGAATAAATAAATGTGGTTATCACAGATTCATAGAACAATGGACCATCATTTTACTGACTTTATGGATGGACCCCAAAAATCTCTCCTTTATTCCCCTTATAGATGGTCCTGTCTCCACATGACTGTTCTTCAATGTTCATGTCTGTGGAGATCAAACTGTATAATTCATCTCTGTAACCTCACAGCTTGATTGTTGTACATATCAAAATCATATTTGTATATTTGTATTATTTTTGTAAATATCTGAATCATATTGGTATATATTTGTTTATTATTATTATTATTTTTATCAATCCTACTTTATTTTCTACTACTGTATCGTGTGTGTTTCTGATCCATATTTTTAACAGTCTTTTACTTAATTATACAGTTATTTATTGTTTATTCTTTCTTTTGTCTTTGTTAACGTTTTATTCTTTTATTTGTGATGTGTTCTTAATAAAAGCAATTTCCCCCTGGGATTAATAAAGGAATTCTGATTCTGATTCAATGTTCATGTCTGTGTTCAACCACCTTCAGCTACAGTGGGGGTCCCCACTCTCTGGAACCTTTATTTTGGGGGTCACAGCCTAAAGAGGTTGAGAACCACTGGTTTAAAGGAATTGTTGGACAAACTCTATCCTCACCCTGACTTTACGCTTAGCTCTACCTTCGTGGTCCTCCACCTTCTCCTCCTGCATTTCACAGCGAGTCTAACAGAAGAAGACATGTGGTTTACGTTCTCATGGCTGCTGCAGCTTAAATGTCTCCAGATCTCTCTGGGAATGAATAGCAGGGGCCTGTTTGCTGACGTTATTTACATGGACCAGGTTTTGTTGGCTCCCTGTTGGCCTGAACATCAGGATCTGTGAAGTTTTTTGGCAGCGACCACCATCTGGATTAGTGCAGTATGAGGCGCTCACCGCTCCCTGGACCACAAACCACATTTTCCCCTTTGTCTCTTTGAGTTTGGCTCGAGTACCGGGCTGTCGTTGTAAAATTCACATTTTACTGCTGATCCTTTTACTGTAGAAAATGGTTTCCCAATCTATTGGTCCTGTGAGCCCCACCCAGACCAGAGGATCCACGTTGGATAGACCAGTGGTTCTCAACCTTCTGTGTGTGTGTGTGTGTGTGTGTGTGTGTGTGTGTGTGTGTGTGTGTGTGTGTGTGTGTCTTGTCCATCATCTCTCTCTCTCTGACATGCGCACAATCGTACTCAGCTTTTTTTATTCATCCATCCATTTTCTTCTATCCGTTGCCGGGTCACATGGGCAGCATCCTTAGCAGGGAGGCCCAGACTTCCCTCTCTCTGGCCACTTCTTCCAGCTCTTCCAGGGGGATCCCGAGGCATTCCCCGGACAGCTCAGAGGCATAGTCTCTCCAGCATGTCCTGGGTCTTCCTCTGGGTCTCCTTTCGGAGGGACGTGCTCTGAACGCCTCACTAGGGAGGTGTCCGGGGGACATCCTAATTAGGTGCCTGAGCCACCTCATCTGGCTCTTTTCAATGAGGAGGAGCAGCAGCTCTACTCTGAGCCCCTCCAAGATGACTAAGCTTCTCACTCTATTAGTGCAGCAGATTAATTGCATATTTCAAAAGAATCGTTCACTTTGGTATAAAAACATGAAATTTGGCACAAATACTCTCTAGGGGCCACTATTTTGGAAAAGTGAAATATGGCGGCCATGTGGTTTGTTTTTGGCTAGAGGCTGAATTGCACCCACAGGAGACTGTGGAAGTTTGGTGTTTTCCTACACCAGGGGTAACCTCAGTCAATGGGAGAAAGCGGTATCAAAGTCACTCCCTTTTGCTCATACTCCTCTGAGGCTCAGCTCCCTCTTCACCATGACGGATTGGTGCAGACACTGCACCAATCCACCTGTCCATCTCTCGCTCCATCCTTCCTTCACTTGTGAATAAGACCCTGAGGTACCTTAACTCCTCCACTTAGGGCAGGACCTCATCTCCAACCCACAGAAGGCACTCCATCTTTTTCTGGTTGAGAACCATGGAGGTGCTGATCCTGGCCACTTCACGCTGGGCTGTGAACCGATCCAGTGAGAGTTGAAGGTCACGGCCTGATGGAGCCAACAGGACCACATCATCTGGAAAAAGCAGTGATGCAGTCCTGAAGCCCCCAAACTGGACCCCCTCAACCAGTGTTGCCAACTGGCGACATTCTCTCTAAATCTGGCGACTTTTCAGATCTTGTTGGCGGACTGTTTTTGTCAAAAGATACGAGCTACAAATCTAGCTATTTTCCTGGTGTTATTTGAGACTTTTCTGATGTTTTTGAAACTTTGACGTGATGTGAAAAACGTATCGCTCTGTAGTTTTACTGTCCCTGTCCTGCCGTGAGCCCCTCCCCCGTTCCAAAGCAGCAGTCAGAGGACTAAGTTGATTTATGTAATGTGGGTGTAAACATCAAAGTCATGTAGTAATTAGATTACAAACAGTCAGGTCTTTTATCAGCTTTCTGTGAAGTGTCTTGCAATAACATGTTATGAATTTGTGCTATACAATTAAAGATTGATTGATTAATGAAGTTATTTAGAGACGTAAAGGCCTCTTTCTTTTTTAACTTTATTTTTCTCTTTTTAGCAGTAAAAATGTGAAATGACGTTACAGAACGTTCCTCGACAGCAAGACAGAATATACACAACAATGTAGGAAAAAATGAAAAACAACTAATTTGAATATTACATTATAATGAAATAAAATAAGAAAAAAACATGTTGAATCCCAGAAAACCAAACAAAGCCGACATGAGACAAATACACAAATAAAATGATGGCCAATCAAAACATTACGGTAAAGTGTAGGTGACCCCTCAGTTATTTCTCTATGGGTAACCATCTCTATACACCTCTGTCACTCTTTGTTTCCATTGTTCCACTGTTGGTGGCTGTGGATTCCTCCACTTTGTTACCATTTTCCTAGCAGTCATCAGGAGCACATGTAGCAGGTACCTTTGATCTTTTGTATACGTGTCTTTGGGAGTCAAATCAAGAAGAAACTGGCTCGGTGTGTATAATAAATCAACTCCCAGAATCTTATCTATCTCCATTTTTACACCCCTCCAGAAAGGAGTCAAGATTGGGCAGTCCCAGAATATATGAGAATGGTCACCAACCATTCCACATCATCTCCAACATTTTCTTGCATCTGGGTGGTCAACAAATTTAGAAACCACCAAAGGTGTGTTAAAGAACCTTATCTTTGTCTTCCAATCAAACTCCTTCCACGTGTTAATATTAATTCCTTTATGGCAACCACTACAAATTGTTTCCTATTATCCATCCTCTATTATAATATTCAACTCCAGCTCCCATTTATTTTTAATATAGTGAATATTATCTGATGTGTCAAGCGATTCCACCTGTGTCAGGATGTTTAATTTTAGGCACCACCCCCTTGATTGAGCCTTCCTTAACTGAAACGCTAATAATCTACTTGCTTTATTACCCATTTCATAATATTTTCTTCTCACAAACCGGAGCATTCCCTCAGCTTTATACGTGAGTAGATCGTCTCATTTTTGACGCTCCCGTTTTAGTAATTCTAATACATCCCTTCTTCTCGATATTTTGTGTTCCTTTTCTAACCTCAGTCTCCAGAGCATGTGCCCTGGCTTCCCTTTGCTTTTTTAATCTCGATGTAATTTGGATTATATGTCCCCTCATAACAGCTTTGGCCCATCCCATAAAGTAGACAGGCTAACATCTCCATTATCATTTATATCCATGTCTTCTTTTAGTCTGTCACGTAGTTCCTGCTGGATTACGGGATTGTTTAATATTGAGACATTAAGTCTCCAGTATTTCAATCACTGTTCTTGACCCAACTTTATTTTAATCTTAATAGGGCCATGATCTGACAAGGTTATGGGTTCTATGTTTCTCTCTAACATTCTATGTAGATCAGCCTTTGAAACCAGAAACATATCTAGTCTGGAGTAAGTCCCATGAACCTGTGACCTATACGTATAGTCTCTGCCTCTGGGCTGATGATATCTCCACACATCAATCAATCCCAATGCATCCATCATTCCCAAAACAGCAACTGATTTACGGGTTTGAGGTCTCTTTTCAGTGGGCAGTCTGTCTACATTCGAGTTCAGGACACAGTTATAATCCCCTCCAACCACAATGATCCCCCCCTTCCCCCTCCAGTTTGGATGCCATTTTCTTAAAAAAAAGTGGACAGTCCTCATTTGGTGCATACAAGTTACAGAATGTAAATCTATTCTCCCCAATAGTTCCTACCACCATGACGTATCAGCCTTCTTTGTCCTTCAGTACCCTTTCGCAGTTAAAGAAAACACTCCTACTGATCAAGATCGCAACCCCTCTTTTTCTCCATTTTTCATGAGACGCACTGTATATTTGCTCCACCCAGCCTCTCCTTAATTTCAAATGTTCCACCTCCGACAAATGTGTCTCTTGCAACATTGGAATTGAACAGTGCAAAGCTTTAAGTTGGTTGAGTATTTTCTTCCCAGACCCTTTATATTGTAAATAACCACAGTTAAACCATCCATGTACTGCTTTTAATCCTTACTGTCATAACACTTTGTGTTCAGATTATAAGTGTCATATGCACCATCAACTGTTATAAAAGTTCTATCTGGAGGTCAAGGAGGTAACGTGCAACAAAACAGAAACAATGAACAATTTACAAAAAAGAACTTCAGAAAATAACCTGGCTTCCTAGTCCTCAACTGTTTATCTTCAGTAGAGACCAGCTCCCGTATGAAACTGGGCGTAGGGTGGCGGAATCCCTCTGGCATAATGTCACATTGTGTAGCAGTCCCACTTTTTTGGGTAAACTGCTGCGGCCAAACGATGGCTGAGTGTAAATCACTCGAATTATCCATTGCATCTGCGACCACAACCCAAAACGACTTCATAATGCTTTAGTTACATTCTAAACTAGGCACAATATTTGGCAAAGAATAAAATAAAATGTCAAATACAGAAAATTAAATATAATAATTAAATATACAAAATGAATAAAATAATGTTTAATATATAATAATGATTGAATAATTATTTTTTTTTATTTTTATAAAAACAGAATAATGAATATAAGGATTAAAGTATCTAACAAAACCAAATAATAATAATTGTATACATAAAATAGAGATGGCAAATAAAATTATCAAAATAATAAAAAGATACCTATATAGATACTAAATATACAAATATAATAGAAATAAACATGAATAATATTATAAATAGTAAAAATAAAAAATGATTGTGGTAAAAAAGTAAACAAATCAAAAATAAACTAAAAACAAAAGTTTTCCAAATGACGTGTACATTATATTATTTATATAACCCTTCAACATCAACAATGATATTTAACTTTAGCCCCTCAAACAGAATTAGCAACAACACCTTACTTCCTGCATGATTCTCCTGTCATTTCAAGGGAGGAAGAGCCTGCAATCCTCCGTAGTAAACACGTTGACTTTCCGTCCACCTCGTTTCGTCTTCCATCTGTGCCTGACTAGCGCTCTTTCCACTTTGTCCCAATCGTCAACAGTTCAGTTCCCGGAGTACCAGCGCTGCGTCCATCACCGTCTGGAAAGTTGTTTAACAACATGTCTGACCTGGGCACGTTTCCTCTGCAATCATTATCAAAGTAGATCAGCCTCCCACCAATCGTCACTGTGCGCTGTTTCCACGCGTGTTGGAGGATCTGTTCCTTCACCGTGTAGTCCGTGAATTTAACCACAATGGATCGCGTAGGGTCATTTTCTTTTGTTTGGACATCAGTGCTCTGTGTTCTGATGTCTGCTTCAGTTAGTGGCAACTCCTCCAGCACTCTCAGCAGCAGCTGTTTAATAAACGCCACCATGTCTTTCCCCTCGCTCCCTTCGGGGACCTGGTACAGCCTTAAATTCTTCCTTCTCGCCCGATTCTGAAGGTCCTCACATCGTTCCATAAGTTCTGCCTCAGGTTGTAGTAAGAAGCCGATGGCCTTTCCGTGGGCCGCGGTGGTCTCCTCCTTCAATGTTATATGCTGCTCCGCGTCAACAACCCTCTTTTCCAGTGTCGTCAGTTGTGCGTTTAAACCAGAGACTGACGTTTCAAGTTTTGTGAATGATTCTTTGGTTTGGCCTTTAAATTCGTTTACATCCATCATCATCTGTAGAATGTCCTCCCGTATGTCTTGGTTTGACTTGGCGATAGCTTGCAGCATTTCAGTCATGTTTTTCTCCGTAGCTTCAGCACCTCTGCTGGCGCTAGCTGCTTCGAGGTTAGCAGGCCTGTTAGCATCAGTTGTTTCAGTCGATTTCTCTTCTCCGTCTTTGTTTCTAAATTGAAATCTAGAGAGCCTGTCGGAGGCATTTGTCTTTGTTGCGTCGGTAGGCATGTTTTTGCTGAGTTTTTGTTTAAATGTCGTTTGGTTGGTTGTTTAGTCAGCAGAGCTCAAACTTAGTCCCCCGTAAAGGCCTCTTTCAATGGCAAAATAAATACATTTAAAACAAGAATCAAGTTCATTTGTAGGTGTTTTTTTTAACTAACTTTTCGTCTCCCATGAGGTCATTGTTCTCCTGCAGCGTCCATTACAATTACAATTACATGCAAATAGACAATTATGTAATGATGTATTTTAGTGACTTCTAGCACCTTTTTGGACAGCCAATAGCTACTGTCGTTATTATTTTTGTCTTCCTATGTTTTCACTTCAGCTGATGTTGACTTTAAAACTTTGACTCCAGCGACAAAACTTATGAATTAGGGTTGGGGTCAATTACATTTTCAATTATTCACGTTACAATTACATTATGATTACTTTGACTAAAAATATTTGGAATTTGTTTTACAAAAAAAATGTGTAATTGATATTTTTATACTGAAAGTCGATTACAATTTCGTTCTCTATTACTAAAGTTCAATTACAAGTTTAAAAAACTTTTTTTTACTATAGTTATGGCATAATTTTATTTGTAGATGAGTTCAGGTAATTCAGAATCAGAATCAACTTTATTGGCCAGGGGTGTATGAATACACATGAGGAATTTCTTATGGTGACCTGTGCTCTCTCAGGTAGTGTAACGTTAAATAATAACAATCAACTAGAATAAAGAAAAATAAAGAAAGTAAAGAAAGTAAAGAAAAATAAATAAATAAAAAAAAGATGTATAAACATAAATATAAGAGTAGTTAGACTAATATGTGCAAACTAAATAAAATAACAAGATAATAATAATAATAATAATAATAATAATAATAATAATAATAATAATAATAATAATAACTACTGAAGCAAGGAAGAAAGCTGAAGGGAACGAAGGTTTTTATTAATGAAAGCCTGACAAAAAAAAATGCAAGCATCGCATGGAAGGCATGCCAAATAAAAAAAGGAGGAAAGATTCTAAAGACGTGGACAAGGAACTGCAGGATTTACATCACACCACTGGGAGAAGAGAACGGAAAACCAATCCTCATCAAAACGATGGAAGACTTGGAAAAATACGAAGGATCCACCTAAACAACAACATTACTGATGGTAATCATGAATATGGACCCAGATCTATATAAACACTGGAAACAAAACTCAGACTGTGATTATTTTACGGAGACTGAATTAAATGTGGAAACCAAGAGTAAAAAGAGACATTCCCGAGTGGTGACACTATGGATGAAAAGGGAAAAACCTTCCAAACACCTTCGAAAGAGGAACTATTCTTGAACTGGAGGAATGCTAACAACGTCTGGCAGGAAACAAGGCCAACACGAACAACGATAGAGAGGAGGAGGAATAAAAAAATAAAAAATAAAATAAAAAAAGACAACACTGACTGTTCAGAACAACTCAAGAATGTTTTGACCAGAGAGACATGTAAACCCATGTAAATTTGCGATGGTAAAACAGGGGACGGGACCCAGATAAGCAAACTGCTTCTCTCGTCTCCTTTTTCGGCATGTACAAAAAAAAAAAAAAAAAAATGTAAAAAAAAAAAAGTGAATGTAACCATGTCGGAAATAAACTGAATAAATAAAAAAAAAAATAATAAAATAAATAGATAAATAGGGTTGGGGTCAATTACATTTTTCAATTAAACACACATTTTTAATTATCCATGTTCAATTAGAATTCAATTACAATTACGGTGACCAGCATTTTTTCCAATTACAAAAACATTTGCAATCATAATTTTTCTCCTGAAAGTCAAGGAAAATAATAATTGTAATTTTAATTGTGATTGGAAAAAATGACGGTCAACATAATCATAATTTAGTTGTAATTGATAGATAATTGAAGACATAATTGGAATTGAAAAATGTAATTGAACCCAACCCTGGTGTGAATGTCTCTGTAACGCAACGTTAACTTTTTTTACTGTATACATATAAAACAGTTTTGATTACTGTTAGTTTCATGTCACAGATGTTAGTTCTATCTCAGGTGTGTAGTATATGTTTTCATTGGAATGGTCTCTGAGACTTTAGGTTGGTTCTTCTTCTGTTCTTCACAATGTAAATGGTGTAACGACACTGCCTCCAGCAGTTCATGTGTGGTGCTGCAGCAACAATGAAGCAGAAATATTTTATCATGAATTTACAACATTAAACAATGCGTCAACGCTATTTTTTGTATTCAACATGATCACTTATGTTACTAATCATTTCTGTATTATTCAGACCCTCCAGGAATTTACGATGTTGCGATCACAACTATTAATGCAAATTCAGCCAATCCCTGCAAATCTGATCAATCACCGGAAATTCCTGCAATTTTAACCTCAATCTGTCTAAAGATTTCAGTCGATTACAACGTGGCTGAAGTCCGTCCGCTTTGTGTACGCCACATCAACTTCTGAAACCATCAGCCACCAGGAATCCAGATCACCATTTAGTCTGGTTACAGACTGTGTCACAACAGCCATACGTGTCTCATGAACGCTAGTTTTTATTAGTCTATAATAATAACCTGATTAAACCTCTACTATTATATATGATCTATGATGGAGCTTCATTACAGGTACGTCTAAAATGGTAGCAGTGGACAATACCATTGGTGCTTGCGCCCCCTGGTGGTATCTCCACATACGCGTGCAAATGACTGAACACATGAGACTCTTCTGTAGCTAAAGTCATGAGAGCATTGATGAGATTCTCACAGGAAAAGAATCATTTATTTATTTTAGGACAAACAGATTCTCACAGTAATATCTCTGCACTGGAAACCTTTAAAATGTGATGGAAATAATCCATATCTGGTTCAATTATTGTGAATCTGAGCTCTTTTCTCTATTGTTATCAAATGATTCAAAGGCAACCAGCTTTTTTTGCTAAACTGACCACGAGGCAAAGTTATAGAAAATAATAAAGCCTTAAAATGATGCAAATTTTGCTGACGTTTTTTGAAAAAGCTGCCACAAAATCAGGCATTTTAGGACACAACACTCCCAGACATTGGCCGTGAAATCCTGGAGACACTGATTATTGTATCTGTTACACACATTATGGTTGCTCCAATCTCCAGACGGTCTATATATTTCATTCTATTTTATTTCCCCTATGTGTGGAGCTGATGTTCACACAGTCCAAGGTGACTTTTCCACAGATTGTTATGATGATTATTATGATTATAGATTATGTGGTTGTTTGTCTCCTGCAGACGCTGCCTCTTTTATTTGACTCTGAGCTGTGATTAAACGCTGACTCAGTGGGAGGCTGAGATGGAACCTTTCACTGCTTCTTCACGTTTGTTTGAAGGCTCACATGTGGTGCCGAGACAGAGAAGGAAAGAGGGCGGGGCCAGGGGCCTTTTGGGGAGGGGGGAGGGGGTACAGTTTGTCTGAGACGTTTTGCCAAAGCCTGAAAATGTCAGGACGATGTTTTCATGATGCTGTCAGCTCACACCAGGGTTGAGGTCAATTACATGTTTTCAATTACAATTACGTCTTCAATTACCCCTGTTCATTTACAGTACAATTACGGTTACAGCGACCAGCATTTTTCCCAATTACGTTTAGTTTTTATCTTCAGGAAGTTAATTACAATTACGTTCTCAATTACTGAAGTTTAATTACAATTCATCACAATTACTGAGCCTGAAATAAATAACCTAATAAAAGTCAACCTTCCTCTTGTGTTAGCTTTCTGTTAGCATCTCTAATGCTAAATCAGCTGTAGAATACACTAAAAATAATATCTATCATCTAATTTATTTCCTATCTATTGATTACCTTGTTAGGCTTCATAATCAATAAAATATAGGTTTTAATGTTTTTTGTGTCAGATTTACATAAACAATTAAATGGTAAAAAAAATGATAAAGCATGATATGAAACATATTTTAATAATTATTAACTACATATGTGTAGAACTGTACACATAGAACTGTAACATAGTTCAACAGTATAGCATTAAATTATAATTTACTATTTTTATAAAATTTTCATGGCAATTACAAATACAAAGTCAATTATTTGAACTCGATTACAATTAAATTACGATTACAGATTATAAGCAACAGGTTTTTAAAATTGCAATTACAATTATAATTACACCATAATTGTAATTAACTATCAATTACACGATTACAATTATAACTGACTCCAACACTGGCTCACACTACTGTCACCAGGGTTGGAATCCATTACATTTTTCAATTACAATTAAATCTTCAATTATCCATGTTCAATTACAACTCAATTATGATTATGGTGATCAACAACCGGCATTTTATTTACAATTAAAATTAAAGTTACATTTTTTATTATTTCACTGAAATTCAGTTACAATTATGTCAATTACTAATGTTCAATTACAATTAATCACAATTACTGATCCTTTAATAAATAACCTTATTAAATTTAACCTTCCTGTTGTGTTAGCTTTCTGTTAGCATCTCTAATGCTAAAGGGTTTTAAATCAGCTGTAAAATACATTAATGAATAATATCCATGTGGGACCAAATTCTATATGTATTTTAGTATATTATATATATATATATATATATATATATATATATAATATACATATATATATATATATATATATATATATATGTATATATATATATATATATATATATATATATACATATATATATATATATATATGTATATATACATATATATATATATATATATGTATATATACATATATATATACATATATACATATATATATATATATATATATATATATAGTATTAGTCATTTAGTTGACTAAAACTAGACCCATGCACAGGTGTGTCCCAGTTTACACACACACACACACACACACACACACACAGACACACAGACACACACACACACACAATGAGTATTATTCTGTGTGAATATCCTTTACAATCTGTTTAAAGTCATCACAGACGGAGGTTAAAGAAGGGGGCGGGGCATCAGAGCCATGACTGCTTCCAGTGTGTATAATATACACAGGTTAGCACGACCACAGCTGTCACTCACGTTAATCACCAACGTAGAAACTATTCAGTGTCGGCCAAGTTTGTGTCACTTCAGGTCTGTCTCCTAACGACACAGTGAGACCCACAGTGTGTGTGTGTGTGTGTGTCTATAATAACTAATAATGTTAATGTTTTACCTCCAGCTGATGAGGAGACCAGGCTGCATCACTCTGGGTTTCCTGTTTTAATTAAACACCAAACCTTTCAAACATTACATTAGAAACTTCCATCACAATCATCCTAATATCACTGTTCACACATAAACTCTAATAACACACAAAACAGAAACAAAAATGACAGACAAAATGTACAAAACCCCAACAAAAATACATTAACTTATAGATAAATATACAAAAGGACTTCAAAAACACACAAAACAGCAACATAAATACACAGAAGAAGGACCTCAAACACACAAAGAGCAACAGAAATAACACAAAATGACAGAAAATGTTACAAAACAACAACAAAATACAAAACAATGACTCTAAAAACATGCAAAATGCCAGAAAATATACAAAAGGACTTCAAAAACACACAAAACAGCAACAAAAATACACAATATTATAAATAAATATGCAAAATGTCCGACACAATGTACAAAACTCCAACAAAAATACATGAACTCATAGAAAAATATACAAAATGACCCCAAAGAGAAAAGATGAACAAAATAACACAAAATGACAAAAATATACAAAAGTACATTAAATGCATACAAAAGTAGTGTAAATATACACAAAGAAAGCACACTAATCCAGTGAGTTGTGTGATCCTTCATGAGAACGTTGTTGTGTCCCTGCTGAGATAACAGCTGTGAATGAAAGTGACAACATGTTTGTTTTCAACCAGAAATAGTGAGTGAAGGTTTGTTGTGTAGCCACATTAGCATACGCTGTGCTATCATATCTATATGTTCATCAAAGCTGGTGTTTTATATGGAGAACATTCTCTGCCACTGCAGGATGGATGTACACCACACAAAGTACCAACATGTCATATCTGCAGACACAATGACATCATAAATATAGAATCACTGAATGCTTCCTTTTTCATTTCTGTGTGAAATTATTAACTGACAGTTTTTACTATTCACACCGTTCACGCTTTGCATGATTTATTCACAGCGTGTGTTTCCCGTCACAGTGGAGGACGACGATGACGAGTTGTTAGAAAAACACCAGCTTAAGTTTGGACGCAGCAAGAATCAATGAGTCAGCACTTTTCTGTCTGCACATCTGTGAAACGACTGGAACTAGAACTCAGGAGCAAGAAAAACGATGGAAAACTACACAAAAAGACAGAAAATAAACAAAAAGACAGAAAACTACACAAAAAGACAGAAAATAAACAAAAAGATAACAGAAAGAACAAAAATGACAACAAGAAAACACAAAAATTACTCCAAAAGCACAAAACAAAAACAGAAATACACAAAATGTTTCCAAAAATACACACAATGACAGAAAAATACACATAAGGACAGAAAAATATACAAATAGATAACAGAACAAAAATGACTTCATCAGCACATAACAAGAACAAAAATATACAAAAGGACAGAAAAAAACATGTAAATAAAAAATGTGAAATCTAAATGTAAATGTCAAATATGAAATCTAAATCTAAATGTTAGATTTAAATATAAATGATAAATGTAAATGGTAAATCTAAATGTTAGATTTAAATATAAATGATGAATGTAAATGGTAAATCTAAATCTAAATGTTAATTGTAAACCTAAATGTTAAATTAAAATCTAAAAGTTAAATCTAAATCTAAATATTAAACCGGTTGCCAAAGGTAAAGTTAAATGTTGAGAAATTAATCAAAGTGGGCAGGTCAGCGCCTGGTGACTGATTGAATCTTTAGATTAACATTGAGATTTACATTTCATTTAACAATTAGATTTACATTTGACATTTAGATTTAGATTAAACATTTAGATTTATATTTAACATTAAATTTATATTTAGGCTTAACATTTAGATTTAGATTTAAAATTTATATTTAACATTTACATTTAGATTTAGATTTAACATTTAGATTTACATTCAACATTTAGATTTATATTTAGATTTAAAATTTAGATTTAGATTAAACATTTAGATTTATACTTCACATTTAGACTTAGCTTTAACATTTACATTTAGATTTCTTTTTCATGTGTACACATTTTAACAGTGATATAGAACATGCTGTTTTACATGAACTTTTGTCTGAAATGAAAGAAAAATCGGCTAAATGTTCAAAATATGTCGGCTATGAAACAGTTTTTACATTCAGGAGCTCATACAGCAGCAGGATCAGGAAGAGCAACAAACATCACCAGCAGATGTTTGTGAGAGTGACGGGAATACCAAACACCTGTTTATTCTAACATTCGTTCTTCACATCTACACTAATCACACACTCACTGTTGGCTGTAGTGGTGATAGTATGATTGTGTCCCTGTGTTAGTCCTGTGGTGGACTGGTCTTCACTCTGTGGTGCTCACTGGGAACGCTGGGATTGGCTCCAACACTCCTTCTGCCAAGTTCTCTGAAATGAAGGATCTGTTTAAGCCCTAAAGTATAGAAAGAATGATGGAGCAGAACCTGATTATCTGTGAATCAACATTATTTACTTCAGTCTCTAATGGCATGGACTTCATTAAAGCTGCTGTCGTCTGGTGTTCAAGACCACAGTACCCCAGACCTAGACTAGCCACAGACCAGAATCACAGAGACCAAGACCAGACCAAGACAACACTAGGACAAGACCAAGACTAAAACTAAGACCAACAAAAGACTAAAACTAAGACCAAGACAGAGACAAGACTAAAATCGAGACCAAGACAACACTAGGACAAGACCAAAACTAAGACCAACAAAAGACTAAGACCAAGACCAAGTACAATACCGAGACCAAGTCCAAGACCAAGACCAAGACTAAAATCAACACCAAGACAAGACCAAGACCAAGACCACGACCAAGACCACGACCAAGACCAAGACCAAGACCACGACCAAGACCAAGACCAAGACCAAGACCAAGACCAAGACCACGACCAAGACCAAGACCAAGACGAATACCAAGACCGAGTCAAGACTAAGACCAGATCAAGGCAGCACCAAGACGAATACCAGGACCAAGACAACACTAAGGCTATGACCGAGACAAGTTGAGAACAAGTTCAGCAATAAAATATAAAAACAACTGAAATTTCAAGCTCACCATCTTTGGCCACGCCTCCACCTTTCACTCCTGCTTGTGTGCAGCAGTGTGAGTCAGTCAGTCACAACATCAGGAAGGTTTCAGTCATCACAGGATTTATTTAATTCACTTCTTCTCTTTATCATCACATTAATATAGTTGAAGAATAGCAGAACTCAGTGCTGGCCTCTAGTACTACATCACTACTGTAGCCTAAGAAAACACGAGCAGGGTAAGAAGATACAGTCCTCACAACCCTTTAGCATAAAACCTGTGGCAGCCGTGGGATTACATATTACATATACAGTAAATGTGTGACATTTTCCCAAAACATACATTTCTGTGTCATGCTGGGGCCTGATTTTAAAATTGAAATAGTATTTTCTGTTTCAGAATGTACATTTCCTTTATTTTTAGTCCGTTTTCTGTGGTTATAGAAAATGGGAGGCCCTACTGATTGTAGGTGTGACTAAATACAAACTTTCCATGATCTAAAGAACTCCTGTGAGACTCGTTTTAGTTCAGGCGCTAAAGACGCAGTAGTTTAATCTCAAGTGGACAGTGTATTTCACGCCGGAAAAGCAACAGTTTGATCATGAATATATGTGGCCTAGTTTTCACCTCATCTATAAATAACATGTAAAGTATGTAAAGCACTGACATCTGGTGGAGAGTTTAACGTCTATATTTGGATGAGTTTGATTTTAAATGAACTGGAGAAGCAGGTGAACCACAGAGTGTTGCTCACGTCTGTTCACAGCAGTAGAGTTGGTCTCGTCTCGTCTCAGACTCTGAAGCATTTTGACTCCATCTTGTCTCAGACTCGGGATTTTCCCTCAAGACCGTCAGAGACCAGCACTAATTCCTGCTATTTTTAAACTTTATAATAATGTGATAATAACACAGAGAAGAATGTGATAAAACAATCTTTTATTCATTATTTAATCCACCCTGTTATAATGACCACAACCCTCCCTAATGTGTGTGTGTGCGTGTGTGTGTGTGTGTGTGTGCGTGTGTGTATACTGTATATATAAGTGTGTGTGTGTGTGTGTGTGTGTGTGTGTCAGTAGTTCTAACAACAGGTAAAATGATAAAATGATAATATTACAGTCTGTGAAGGCTGTACAGGGGACACACTTACTCCTCCTCTGGGTCCTAGTGCCTGCCGGCTGGTGAAGCCTGTTCAGTTTACCGTGTTTACTGAGGTCTGTGTGTGTTTAATAAGTCTGTGTGTGTTTAATAAGTCTGTGTGTGTGTTTAATAAGTCTGTGTGTGTTTAATAAGTCTGTGTGTGTGTTTAATAAGTCTGTGTGTGTGTTTAATAAGTCTGTGTGTGTTTAATAAGTCTGTGTGTGTGTTTAATAAGTCTGTGTGTGTTTAATAAGTCTGTGTGTGTGTTTAATAAGTCTGGTGTGTGTTTAATAAGTCTGTGTGTGTTTAATAAGTCTGTGTGTGTTTAATAAGTCAGTGGTGTGTTTAATAATCTGTGTGTGTTTAATAAGTCTGTGGGTGTGTTTAAGAAAGTCTGTGGTGTTTAATAAGTCTGTGTGTGTTTAATAAGTCTGTGTGTGTTTAATAAGTCTGTGTGTGTTTAATAAGTCCGTGTGTGTTTAATAAGTCTGTGTGTGTTTAATAAGTCTGTGTGTGTTTAATAGTCTGTGTGTGTTTAATAAGTCTGTGTGTGTGTTTAATAAGTCTGTGTGTTTAATAAGTCTGTGTTTAATAAGTCTGTGTGTTTAATAAGTCTGTGTTTAATAAGTCTGTGTGTCTAATAAGTCTGTGTGTGTGCTTAATAAGTCTGTGTGTGTTTAATAAGTCTGTGTGTTTAATAAGTCTGTGTGTGTGTTTAATAAGTCTGTGTGTTTAATAAGTCTGTGTTAATAAGTCTGTGTTTTAATGTCTGTGTGTGTGTTTAATAAGTCTGTGTGTTTAATAAGTCTGTGTGTGTTTAATAAGTCTGTGTGTTTAATAAGTCTGTGTGTGTTTAATAAGTCTGTGTGTGTTTAATAAGTCTGTGTGTGTGTTTAATAAGTCTGTGTGTGTTTAATAAGTCTGTGTGTGTGTTTAATAAGTCTGTGTGTGTTTAATAAGTCTGTGTGTGTTTAATAAGTCTGTGTGTGTGTTTAATAAGTCTGTGTGTTTAATAAGTCTGTGTGTGTTTAATAAGTCTGTGTGTGTTTAATAAGTCTGTGTGTGTGTTTAATAAGTCTGTGTGTGTTTAATAAGTCTGTGTGTTTAATAAGTCTGTGTGTGTTTAATAAGTCTGTGTGTGTTTAATAAGTCTGTGTGTGTTTAATAAGTGTGTGTGTGTGTTTAATAAGTCTGTGTGTTTAATAAGTCTGTGTGTGTGTTTAATAAGTCTGTGTGTGTGTTTAATAAGTCTGTGTGTGTTTAATAAGTCTGTGTGTGTGTTTAATAAGTCTGTGTGTGTGTGTGTGTTTAATAAGTCTGTGTGTGTTTAATAAGTCTGTGTGTGTTATTACTGTGTGTGTTTTAATAAGTCTGTGTGTGTTTAATAAGTCTGTGTGTGTGAGTTAATAAGTCTGGGTGTGTTTAATTAAGTCTGTGTTGTAAGTGCTGTGTGTTTAATAAGTCTTGTGTGTGTTAATAAGTCTGTGTGTGTTTAATAAGTTGTGCCTGTGTGTTGTTTAATAAGTCTGTGTGTGTTTAATAAGTCTGTGTGTGGGTTTAATAAGTCTGGTGTGTTTTAATAAGTCTGTGGTGTTATAATAAGTCTGTGGTTGTGTTTAATAAGTCTGTGTGTGTTTAATAAGTCTGTGTGTGTTTATTTTATAAGTCTGTGTGTGTGTTATAAGTCTGTGTGTTTAATAAGTCTGGTGTGTGGTTTAATAAGTCTTGGTGTGTGTTTAATAAGTCTGGTGTGTGTTAATAAGTCTGTGTGTTGAAATAAGTCTGTGTGTGTTTAATAAGTCTGTTGTGTGGGTTTAATAAGTCTGGTGTGTTTTAATAAGTCTGTGTGTGTGTTTAATAAGGTCGGTGTGTGTTTAATAAGTCTGTGTGTGTTTAATAAGTCTGTGTGTGTGTTTAATAAGTCTGTGTGTGTTTTTAATAAGTCTGTGTGTGTGTTTAATAAGTCTGTGTGTGTTTAATAAGTCTGTGTGTGTTTAATAAGTCTGTGTGTGTTTAATAAGTCTGTGTGTGTGTTTAATAAGTCTGTGTGTGTTTAATAAGTCTGTGTGTGTTTAATAAGTCTGTGTGTGTTTAATAAGTCTGTGTGTGTGTTTAATAAGTCTGTGTGTGTGTTTAATAAGTCTGTGTGTTTAATAAGTCTGTGTGTGTTTAATAAGTCTGTGTGTTTAATAAGTCTGTGTGTGTTTACTAAGTCTGTGTGTGTTTAATAAGTCTGTGTGTGTTTAATAAGTCTGTGTGTGTTTAATAAGTCTGTGTGTGTTTAATAAGTCTGTGTGTGTCTAATAAGTCTGTGTGTTTTTAATAAGTCTGTGTGTGTTTAATAAGTCTGTGTGTGTTTAATAAGTCTGTGTGTGTTTAATAAGTCTGTGTGTGTTTAATAAGTCTGTGTGTGTTTAATAAGTCTGTGTGTTTAATAAGTCTGTGTTTGATAAGTCTGTGTGTGTTTAATAAATCTGTGTGTGTTTAATAAGTCTGTGTGTGTTTAATAAGTCTATGTGTGTGTTTAATAAGTCTGTGTGTGTGTTTAATAAGTCTGTGTGTGTTTAATAAGTCTGTGTGTGTTTAATAAGTCTGTGTGTGTGTTTAATAAGTCTGTGTGTGTTTAATAAGTCTGTGTGTGTTTAATAAGTCTGTGTGTGTTTAATAAGTCTGTGTGTGTTTAATAAGTCTGTGTGTGTGTTTAATAAGTTTGTGTGTTTAATAAGTCTGTGTGTGTGTTTAATAAGTCTGTGTGTGTTTAATAAGTCTGTGTGTGTTTAATAAGTCTGTGTTTAATAAGTCTGTGTGTGTGTTTAATAAGTCTGTGTGTGTGTTTAATAAGTCTGTGTGTGTTTAATAAGTCTGTGTGTGTGTTTAATAAGTCTGTGTGTTTAATAAGTCTGTGTGTGTGTTTAATAAGTCTGTGTGTGTTTAATAAGTCTGTGTGTGTTTAATAAGTCTGTGTGTGTGTTTAATAAGTCTGTGTTTAATAAGTCTGTGTGTTTAATAAGTCTGTGTGTGTTTAATAAGTCTGTGTGTGTTTAATAAGTCTGTGTTTAATAAGTCTGTGTGTTTAATAAGTCTGTGTGTTTAATAAGTCTGTGTGTGTTTAATAAGTCAGTGTGTTTAATAAGTCTGTGTGTGTTTAATAAGTCTGTGTGTGTTTAATAAGTCTGTGTGTGTTTAATAAGTCAGTGTGTGTTTAATAAGTCTGTGTGTGTGTTTAATAAGTCTGTGTGTTTAATAAGTCTGTGTGTGTTTAATAAGTCTGTGTGTGTGTTTAATAAGTCTGTGTGTTTAATAAGTCTGTGTTTAATAAGTCTGTGTGTGTGTTTAATAAGTCTGTGTGTGTTTAATAAGTCTCTGTGTGTTTAATAAGTCTGTGTGTGTTTAATAAGTCTGTGTGTGTTTAATAAGTCTGTGTGTGTTTAATAAGTCTGTGTGTGTGTTTAATAAGTCTGTGTGTGTTGTTAATAAGTTTGTGTGTGTGTTTAATAAGTCTGTGTGTGTTTAATAAGTCTGTGTGTGTGTTTAATAAGTCTGTGTTGTTAATAAGTCTGTTGTGTGTGTTTAATAAGTCTGTGTGTGTTTAATAAGTCTGTGTGTGTGTATAATAAGGCTGTTGTTATAAGTCTGTGTGTGTGTTTAATATGTCTGTGTGTGTTTAATAAGTCTGGTGTGGTTAATAAGTCTGTGTGTGTTTAATAAGTCTGTGTGTGTTTAAATAAGTCTGTAAGTGGTGTTTAATAAGTCTGTGTGTGTTTATAAGTCTGTGTGTGTTTAATAAGTCTGTGTGTGTGTTTAATAAGTCTGTGTGTGTTTAATAAGTCTGTGTGTGTGTTTAATAAGTCTGTGTGTGTTTAATAAGTCTGTGTGTGTTTAATAAGTCTGTGTGTGTTTAATAAGTCTGTGTGTTGTTAATAAGTCTGGTGTGGTGTGTTTAATAAGTCTGTGTGTGTTTAATACGTCTGTGTGTGTTTTTAATAAGTCTGTGTGTGTTTAATAAGTCTGTGTGTGTTTAATAAGTCTGTGTGTGTTTAATAAGTCTGTGTGTGTTTAATAAGTCTGTGTAGTGTGGTTTACTAAGTCTGTGTGTGTTTAATAGTCTGTGTGTGTGTAATAAGTCTTGTGTGTGTTTAATAAGTCTGTGTGTGTTATTAATAAGTCTGTGTGTGTTTAATAAGTCTGTGTGTGTTTAATAAGTCTGTGTGTGTTTAATAAGTCCTGGTGTCGTTTAATAAGTCTGTGTGTGTTTAATAATCTGTGGGTTTAATAAGTCTGTGTGTGTTTAATAAGTCTGTGTGTGTGTTTAATAAGTCTGTGTGTGCTTAATAAGTCTGTGTGTGTTTAATAAGTCTGTGTGTGTTTATATAAGTCTGTGTGTGTTTAATAAGTCTTGTGTGTGTTTAATAAGTCTGTGTGTGTTTAATAAGTCTGTGTGTGTTTAATAAGTCTGTGTGTGGTGTTTAATAAGTCGTGTGTGTTTAATAAGTCCTGTGTGTGTGTTTAATAAGTTTGTGTGTTTTAATAAGTCTGTGTGTGTTTAATAAGTCTGTGTGTGTGTTAATAAGTCTGTGTGTTTAATAAGTCTGTGTGGTTTAATAAGTCTGTGTGTGTTTAATAAGTCTGTGTGTGTTTAATAAGTCTGTGTGTGTGTTTAATAAGTCTGTGTGTGTGTTTAATAAGTCTGTGTGTGTTTAATAAGTCTGTGTGTGTTTTTTATGTGTGTGTGTTTAATAAGTCTGTGTGTGTTTAATAAGTCTGTGTGTGTTTAATAAGTCTGTGTGGTGTTTTAATAGTCTGTGTGTTTTAATATGTCTGTGTGTGTTTAATAAGTCTGTGTGTGTTTAATAAGTCTGTGTGTGTGTTTAATAAGTCTTGTGTGGTTAATAAGTCGTGTGTGTGTTTAATAAGTCTGTGTGTGTTAATAGTCTGTGTGTGTGTTTAATAAGTCTGTGTGGTTTAATAAGTCTGTGTGTGGTTTAATAAGTCTTGTGTGTTTAATAAGTCTGGGTGTGTGTTTAATAAGTCGTGTGTGTTTTAATAAGTCTGTGTGTGTTTAATAAGACTGTGTGTGTTTAATAAAGTCTGTGTGTTTAAAAGTCTGTGTGTTTAATAAGTCTGTGTGTGTTTAATAAGTCTGTGTGTGTTTAATAAGTCGTTGTGTGTAATAAGTCAGTGTGTGTGTTTAATAAGTCTGTGTGTGTGTTTAATAAATCTGTGTGTGTTTAATAAGTCTGTGTGTGTGTGTTTAATAAGTCTGTGTGTTTAATAAGTCAGTGTGTTTAATAAGTGTGTGTGTGTGTTTAATAAGTCTGTGTGTGTTTAATAAGTCTGTGTGTTTAATAAGTCAGTGTGTGTTTATAAGTCAGTGTGTGTTTAATAAGTCTGTGTGTGTTTAATAAGTCTGTGTGTTTAATAAGTCAGTGTGTGTTTAATAAGTCAGTGTGTGTTTAATAAGTCTGTGTGTGTTTAATAAGTCTGTGTGTTTAATAAGTCAGTGTGTGTTTAATAAGTCTGTGTGTGTTTAATAAATCTGTGTGTGTTTAATAAGTCTGTGTGTGTGTGTTTAATAAGTCAGTGTGTTTAATAAGTCTGTGTGTGTTTAATAAGTCAGTGTGTGTTTAATAAGTCTGTGTGTGTTTAATAAGTCTGTGTGTGTTTAATAAGTCTGTGTGTTTAATAAGTCAGTGTGTGTTTAATAAGTCTGTGTGTGTTTAATAAATCTGTGTGTGTTTAATAAGTCTGTGTGTGTGTTTAATAAGTCAGTGTGTGTTTAATAAGTCTGTGTGTGTTTAATAAGTCAGTGTGTGTTTAATAAGTCTGTGTGTGTGTTTAGTTAATTCTGTGTGTGTTTAATATGTCTGTGTGTGTGTGTGTGTGTGTTTAATAAGTCTGTGTGTGTGTTTAATAAGTCAGTGTGTGTTTAATAAGTCTGTGTGTGTGTTTAATAAGTCTGGTGGTGTTTAATACGTCTGTGTGTGTTTAATAAGTCCGGTGTGTGTTAATAAGGTCAGTGTGTGTTTAATAAGTCTGTGTGTTTAATAAGTCTGTGTGTTTACTAAGTCTGTGTGTGTTTAATAAGTCTGTGTGTGTTTAATAAGTCTGTGTGTTTAATAAGTCAGTGTGTGTTGAATAAGTCTGTGTGTGTTTAATAAATCTGTGTGTGTTTAATAAGTCTGTGTGTGTGTTTAATAAGTCAGTGTGTGTTTAATAAGTCTGTGTGTGTTTAATAAGTCTGTGTGTGTTTAATAAGTCTGTGTGTGTTTAATAAGTCTGTGTGTGTTTAATAAGTCTGTGTGTTTAATAAGTCAGTGTGTGTTTAATAAGTCTGTGTGTGTGTTTAATAAGTCAGTGTGTGTTTAATAAGTCTGTGTGTGTGTTTAATAAGTCAGTGTGTGTTTAATAAGTCTGTGTGTGTGTTTAATAAGTCAGTGTGTGTTAATAAGTCTGTGTGTGTGTTTAATAAGTCTGTGTGTGTTTAATAAGTCAGTGTGTGTTTAATAAGTCTGTGTGTGTGTTTAATAAGTCTGTGTGTGTTTAATAAGTCTGTGTGTGTTTAATAAGTCTGTGTGTGTTTAATAAGAATGTGTGTGTTTAATAAGAATGTGTGTGTTTAATAAGTCTGTGTGTGTTTAATAAGTGTGTGTGTGTTTAATAAGTCTGTGTGTGTTTAATAAGAATGTGTGTGTTTAATAAGAATGTGTGTGTTTAATAAGTCTGTGTGTGTTTAATAAGTCTGTGTGTGTTTAATAAGTCTGTGTGTGTTTAATAAGTCTGTGTGTGTTTAATAAGTCTGTGTGTGTTTAATAAGTCTGTGTGTGTTTAATAAGTCTGTGTGTTTAATAAGTCTACATGTTTATGTCTCTGTCCATTCACTCTTTTCATTATATTCATGTCTTTTAAGGCTTTATTACATAATATCAGCTGTAGTCCAGGCCGTCGCCATCTTGGATTATGTCGTCACCAGCGCGTCATCACTGCAGAGTTGCACTAACACAGAATGAGTCAAATAACTGTAAAGAGGTTTTATATTAGTCTATTTTATTTATAAAGTGGTGTTTTTTGTGTCTTTAGACTCAATTACATTTATGTATATAATATGTTCTCTACAATATAAACAGGTTCACAATATAATTATTTTTATAGTTTCTGTTTCCACTGTATCCAGAATAATAATAATAATAATTCTCAACAGGAACTATTGATTGATTTGTCACATGACTGTTCCAGGGTTTGTTTTATTTAGTTTCACATCTACCTGTAGATCTATGTTTTTTACACTAATGACAACTTGTTTGTAGTTTTATTTCAGAAAGTTTCACTTTTACAGTTACAGTTAGAAACCTTTGTTAATTGAATATTCTAGTTATATTACAGTAACCAAATTAAACTATATCAACTAAGTGAATTAATAAAAATAACCTGTTTAAAGGCTTTTTCAAACTAAAAAAAATATCTTATTAAATCTGTGACGTGTTAAACCTGAACAACTCAAAGAATCAGAATCAGAATCATTATTTATTGGCAGAAATGCTTTTAAACACTTGCTGTACATTCAGCTGACATAAAAATATTGTTTTCAAATATGTAGAATAATTGTGAATTTATCAGTAGCAGTATTAGTTTTAATTTTTTAGTTAATTTTTTTCAGGCACCTTTTTTGTCCGTCAAATGTATTTAAAATAAACTAAAATTAAAGAGAGATGTTATTTAACTGTTGAACCTTGTCATAATTTTATTTATTTATATGTTTTTAAATTTTAAAAAAAATGTTTATGGTCTTGTCTCGGATAGTGTGGTCTTGAACACAACACTACAGAGCAGGGTTCTCAACCTTAGGGTCAGAGCCCCATTTAGGGCCACAAAACACAGTGGGACGAGGTCGCTAGATGCCTTCAAGGAACTAAGGATTTTTTTTAACAGCTTGAGCTGATTTTTGTTTATTTTTACCCTTTTTCTACAACTACACCAAACTTTCCATATTTTAACCTATTTTCATCACTTTTTCTTGCCATATTTTTTGCTCCTTTTAATGTATTTTTGCTACATTTCTCCCATTTCTGACACATTTTAATGACTTTTCTACACATTTTTTCCACTTTCCAGACATGTTCAGCACTTATAAACACTTTCTCCCACTTTTACACCTAATGTTACATATATTGATCCATTATTGTCACTTTTAACCTCTTTTCACCAGATTTAATGCTTATTTTTTTGTCAATTTAACCACATTCACCATTTCTCATGTCCATTATTTGCCAGTTTAAATTAATTGTTCCATTATTGACACTTTGAACCTTTTTTACCACATTTTCCTGTTTTTAATATTTATCCACTCTAATTTATAACTTTTAATCAATTTCTATGGTTTTTAAAATCCCATTTCACCTCCTTTTCCACCATTTTATTCACTTTGAACCATTTTATTAGTGATTAAAACCATGATTTCCATCTTTAAGATGACTATAATAATAATAATAAACGTTCCTGGATAACAGTGGATATTATTCAGATGAATAAATTAATGTGGTTATCACAGATTCATAGAACAATGGACCATCATTTTACTGACTTTATGGATGGACCCCAAAAATCTCTCCTTTATTCCCCCTTATAGATGGTCCTGTCTCCACATGACTGTTCTTCAATGTTCATGTCTGTGTTCAACCACCTTCAGCTACAGTGGGGTGTACAGCGTTATATACACTATAGTTTCATGTATTTGTGGGAACTTCTGCTGCTAAAACTCTGGTTTTTAAACTAAATCTTTGCTCTACGTTTCCTTTCCTAATCACTGCTGCTTCCAATGAGGATCCAGGTTCTGTATCTGAGCCTGTCATTGGTTCCAGTCCCATCGTTCTGACTCTTAATCACAATGACAGAAGGAAGATCAGAAGCAGAGCGATATCAAAAGAAGGAAGCAGACATCAGGAGAGTCCTGGAGGTGAATACACAAATATCACCAAGACTTCCTGAACTCTCAGCAGCTTTTCTTTCCTTTCATACTTCCTGCTTCTCATGGTGAGGCTAAAGTTAGCATTAGCCTCCCAGCAGGAGCATCACCCACGCTTTGGCTCTGGAAATGAGTGAATCGCAGCAGTCATTTGTCACAAAGTTGACCCTGTAGTGTGCCAGATGTAGAGCCTCCACTTTTACGTTTCAAAATCTCTCAAATTCTATTTCAGTTTATACTTTTCTGTTCCATTTCCTCCTGTTTCGATGACTGAACTGCTAATAAACCTCCTACAATTGTACCAAACATGCTATATCGAGTTAATGGAGTCAACGACGGTCATTCATTCTATATTCTGTATGCTTCAAATGATTTACAAAAACAAGATGGACGTTAGCAACACCGCTAACCCTTAGCATCCCGTTCCCAAAACATTATTTATGAAACCTTTTCATTTCCTCCAAACGGAGAATGAGACGTGTCACGAGATAAACCAATCACCAGTTCAGCTAATACACCATCAGAACCTTTTCACATTAAAATGCAGTCGTATTAATCTGATCCAACACATTAAAAACACACTTCATTCATTTACAGGCTTGGCTTGTAAATGTTGCTACATTAAATACCATCAATGAGCTTTTATTTTGCATATTACCTAACTATTTTAGCATCACCCGTGACATTTAGATTTAACATTTAACATTTACATTACTTTACTTTATTTGGAGAGGAAAGTGCACATAAATGAACACCAGTACAATACTTTGTGTAAATGTGTCAGATTTAGCTTAGATTAAATTTTAACATTTAGATTTAATATTTGGATTTAGATTTAACATTTAAGATTTACATTTACATTTAATATTTAGATTTAGATTCATCATTGAGAATTAGATTTAATATTTAGATTTACATTTAACATTTAGATTTAATATTTGGATTTAAATTTTAAATTCAGATTTAACATTTAGATTTAGATTTCACATTGAGATTTAGATTTAATATTTAGATTTACATTTAACATTTAGATTTAACATAAACATTATATTATTACAAGAATGGTAACTATCACAAATATCACAAATTTTGCTCTAAATCTGGTCAAAAGTGACATTAAAAAAATGAACTATATTTTTTAAACATATCTTGTTGCTAAATGTTGCAAAAAGTGAATTTTTGATTGCGTAACTTCCGTACAATCGGCACTGCATAGCAAACTACAGAACAATAAAGTTTGAACTGCTCTTTTTTATTCCCGCCGATAATCCGTATTTGAGCCCTGAACCAGAAGGAGTTGTAGACCCTGATCCAGATGTTTGTCCACCTTTTCTCTCTAAATGAATGAAGATAATCACACAGAGTGACAAACAAAGGCCTGATGTTTTATCTCCTGTCTTCTATCGTGATTCCTGTCTGATGGTCGTCATGCAGGCACATGTCAGCCTCAGTAAAAGCTGCGAGCACCACTCCCACATTCCTGATTCATAAAGGAAACGCTGAACTTTGGCCAAAAACTGTCTTTCATTCTCAGGACAGAGTTTGGAGTTGGTTAGACGTGAAAGGATTTGGAGTCCAGAGGCAGTCACTTCTGATTAAAGCAGACGTAGAGCATGAAATACGAGTTTGAACTGGGCTAAATATTTATAGCAAAGGCAGCAGTGGTTTGATTTGCTCAATCACACACAGGCGTCTGCTGGGCAGATGCCCAAAGCTCCTCATATCCACAACAATGGAAACACGTTTTAATTAGTGGCAGCAGAACAGTGAGAAGAGTAAAAATAAAGCACGTGTAACGTCACAGAGAGTGTTTCAGACTTCCTTTATTCACTGAGTTCATGATGAGCTGCCAAATGTTCAAGGACGCAGAGCAGAGAATAATCCTGCCATGAGTCACCAGAGAGCAGGAAAACTTCAAACAGCTCCATGAGACACGGTCAGGATGAGGAATCAGACCCCACCCCCATTAATCCCCCCCACGCCATTATACACCCCTTATCCCTATTATCCCCCCACCCCATTATACACCCCTTACCCCTATTATCCCCCCACCCTCCATTATACACCCCCAACCTCCATTATACACCCCTTACCCCTATTATCCCCCCACCCCATTATACACCCCCAACCTCCATTATACACCCCCCAACCTCCATTATGCACCCCCTTATCCCTATTATAACGCAGCACCCCATTATACCCCCTGTCCCCATTATACCCACCCTCTCCCCCCCCCCACACTTCAAAATCTTTCATTTGCTTCCCAATAATCAGGATGTTTCTCATTGTCTGTCTGTCTGTCTGTCACATGTGATGATAACATGTGATGATAACATGATAACATGATGATGATAACATGATAATAACATGTGATGATAACATGATGATAACATGTGATGACAACATGTGATGATCACATGATGATAACGTGATGATAACATGATGATAACATGATAATAACATGTGTGGTTGGAATGTGATGATAACATGTGATGATAACATGATGTAACATGATGATAACATGTGTGGTTGGAACATGATGATAACGTGATGATAACATGATAACATGTGATGATAACATGTGATGATGGAATGTGATAACATGCGTTGATAACATGTGATGATCACATGTGATAACATGTGATGATGGAATGTGATGATAACATGATGATAACCTGATGATAACCTGATGATAACATGTGATGATAAAATGATGATAACCTGATGATAACCTAATGATAACATGATGATAACATGTGATGATAACATGTGATGATGGAATGTAATGATAACATGATGATAACATGTGATGATGGAATGTGATGATAACATGTGATGATAACATGATGATAACCTAATGATAACATGTAATGATAACATGATGATAACCTAATGATAACATGATGATAGCATGTGATGATGGAATGTGACGATAACATGTGATGATAACATGATGATAACATGTGATGATGGAATGTGATGATAACATGTGATGATGGAATGTGATGATAACATGATGATAACGTGTGATGATAAGATGATGATAACATGTGATGATAACATGATGATAACGTGATAATAACGTGTGATGATAACGTGTGATGATGGAATGTGATAACATGTGATGATGTAATATAATGATAACATGTGATGATAACGTGTGATGATGGAATGTGATGATAACATGATGATGGAGTGTGATGATAATATGTGATGATAACATGTGATGATAACATGTGATGATGGAGTGTGATGATAACATGTGATGATGGAATGTGATGATAACATGTGATGATAACATGTGATGATAACATGCGATGATGGAATGTGATGATAACATGTGATGATGGAATGTGATGATGGAATGTGATGATGGAATGTGATGATGGAATGTGATGATGGAATGTGATGATAACATGATGATAACATGATGATAACATGTGATGATGGAATGTGATGATGGAATGTGATGATGGAATGTGATGATGGAATGTGATGATAACATGATGAAAACATGATGATAACATGATGAAAACATGATGATAACATGATGAAAACATGTGATGTTGGAATGTATTGAAAACATGATGATAACATGTGATGATAACATTAGTGCCTAGGTTCCCAAAGTGGGGTACACGAAAATTAGGGGGTACATGAATAAAAAAAATAAATTTGGAAACTAGAATATAAATCGTCAGAAGCCCCCATGCATTGGCCGATATAAGAGTACCCATGGTTACAGATTATTTTTTTTATTATTACTGTATATATTGTTCTTCAACAGGATTGGTACAATTCAGAGACAAATTTCACTGTAGGGCTACATTATATATGACATTACATCAGTGGTTCCCAACCTTTTTGGGTCCTGACCCCATTTTAATATCACAAATTTTTGGCATCTCCAAAGGCTTTTTTTCTTTCTAGAATACATTTTTGATAATGTTTGTATTAGTGACAAAGTGACAAGATGCCCCAGCTCAAATAATTTTATTCTGCTTTTTGTTTTAACGAGATATATATACCTCTTAAACCCCAGACACTTCTCTCCAAAAATCACATACCCATAACAAATAATGTTTTTCTAAGCGTCTACATGACCTACATGGCTAATCTTTGTTCAGATTGAAGTAGAACCCTTAGTGGTTACAGATGATGTGAAATTCTGGAAATATATGATACTGAGTGACAATAAATCATGTTTTAAATACAGAAATCTGCCCAAAAAACTATTGAGATTTATATAAAAAAATAAAGCCAATCCTCATTAACGAAGGCTGTAAAAGCAGAAATAATTGAGCTAATGTATGAACATCAACTGCAGCATGTTTGGTGATAATAATAAACATTAGGTCAAAGATATATGTTTTTGTACAAAAACGTTCAGGCTGAAGCCCACTTTACCACAACTGTGCCAAAGTTTTCCATAAGTTTGGAAACAAGTGTGTAACTGTAATATGTCAGTCAATCTGATTCCAATCATTGTTAGGCTTATGTTTTTGACCACGAGATGTTGCAATTTGGCTTGAAATAAACACATTTACACAAATCTTTACACATCAGATTTCTACTTTGCCATGCGTGACGATATTTTTGGTTTCACTTTTTGGTGCCGTTACGCATGGGTGTTATTCAGCAATGCTTTGACCAATCAGAATGATTGACAGTGTTGTAAAGCTCAGATCCTGTAGAAATTAGTGATATCAAACACTATGGGAGTGGCTTTAGCCCTGGCCAATCAGAGCTAAGTACACGAGGGACCGGCCATTTTACACACAATAGATTTCTCAACTGAGAAATGACTGGTTATGTGTGATAGCGGTGTTTATCGGACGACACAATTTAGATTTATCAAAACATGGATTTTTCTGCACATTTGAGCAACTTTCGATAAGAAACATCAAAGGTAAGACACCATTTGTCATCATTGTGGACTTTTTCCACTGTGTATTTTCTGAGTTTGTGATGTTTTGGTACGTAACATACCCAACCTCTATATCAGTGGATTCAGATCAGCCTGTAGTTTTACGTAAGATCTTGTTATAGAGATCTGTGTTTATTTTGTGACTCACAGTAGTGAAAACATGCAGAGCTCGGTCGGGGGTCCTAGGGTGGTGGGGTTTGGGGGGGCGATACTGTGGGGCTTCGCCCATGCCAGGGCCTTCCCTAGAGTTGCACTTCGTGGGCGGGTGAGGGTGCTGCCTGTGGCTTCTGGCCTGGCTGATCTACGTCGGAAGTGGCTGGTCTGCTGGCTGGGTGTGCTGGGCCCCATGGGCACCGTGCCGGGGCTGGAAAATCTCGGGGGTGGGTCTTTGGACTAGGCCTCTTGGGGCGCACTCTCCTACCGTCTGCTCAGGAACTGGCCTCGGTTCGGTGTGGCGTCGCGAGGTCTTGGTGGCGCTGGTGGCCGCTGTCCTCCGGGCTGTGCTGGTATCAGCGTGTGGGTGATCAGAGGTGACCTCTGTGGGGGGGGAACTATGCTCGGCTTGGGATCTTGTCGGCGTCTGGGGGGCTGCTCTTGCCTTCGGATTCGGAGCAGCGCTTGGGTTTACAGTAGCGGTTCTTGCACATACATGTCTTAGACTGTGGATAAAACTGGTACTTTGTTTAACTTTAGACACGTTGATCCTAAATACCTGTTTTAGGTTTTATTTTTTATTTTTTTTAAGGATTTTTTTGGCTCTAGTGGCCTTTATATGACAGTTGCTTGACAGGAGGGGGGTCAGAGAGAGCAGGGAATGACACGCAGGAAGGGGTCCCAGGCCGGGAATCGAGCCTGGACCCGCTGCAGGTGAGGAACTATAGCCTCTGTACATGGGGCGGGCGCTCTACCCACTGAGCTAAACACCGCCCCGTGTTTTAGGTTTTACCACTCACTCCTTCCCTCTGTCCACAGACACCACCATTATACCTAAGATTCACACTGGTCACCAGACTGTTTTGATTACACAACATAATAAACACAATATGTTCAACTACAACTTCACATCTCACTCTCACTTTAAAATAATCAACTCTTCCCACCCTTTACATTTCCTACCCTAACTCCCTCTTCCCTACACCCTCACCTAGGTGTAGCACTACCCTCTCATTTGACATCCTCCCTATGTTCTTTAGGGAGGGCTGGTGATGATCACCATTTTGCAATAAAATAAATTCATTTATTAAATTGCAATACAAGACATGCATTGCTGTCTTTAAACAATTGCACTTCCTGTAAAAAAAAAAAAAAATCATTGTTGACTTTTCCCTCTTTGAACATAATGTCCTGGTGTGTGTGCTGAGTGTGTATAAGCTACAGTTTTAGCTTCTATAGTTTCTTAGGATTACAGCGAGGTATAGATTGTGTGATTTCATTCATTCTTTACAACATTAAGAGGGTGGAGCTGCCCCCACCGGTGGGTGCGTTGAGGTTGAAAAGGTTAAGAAAGTGAAAGTATAGAATACAGTTGTTTAAAATGGTTGTGTGTGTGGCGTTATAACTTCGAAAAGAATAACAATTGAAACATTTTAAAAATATATTTTTCAACAGTATTTCTATTACTATTATAAATTATTAGACATTTTAGGGGACCTCATTTGACTTCCAGGTGACCCCACTTGGGCTCACAACCCCAAGGTTGAAAAACATCACGTTACATTGATATGTTTTAAAGTGTACAGGAGTAGGGGGTACATGAGTTCAGGGGTTGAGGGTCTGTAGAACATGTGGGCCAACATTAGCTGTGATGGATACCAGGATAAAGTGGAACCAGTAGCTGTCTGGGAGGTTAACAGAAACCATCAATCAATCCAGAAACCATGTGGGAGAGAGTGGGAGAGGTCAAAGGTCAGAGGCTGAAAAGTCAACAAGTCTGAGAATGACTGAAAGAATCGCTAGAATTACAGTGAATACACACGCAAAATTACAAATCACAAAATTATACTTTAGTTTTAGTATTTGACAAAAATTTTGCAAAAGGACAGTGTTCATTTTTCAATAGTTTGTGCTGACTAATTTTTCTTAAGCTACAATAACTCAATACAATAACTCTTAAAAGAAATTAATGTTGACTAAATGTTAAATTTTTGTCGACTACTAAAAGCTATAATTTCGTCACATGGGACATTAACATTCAGATTTAGATTTAACATTCAGATTTAGATTTACATTTACATTTTAGTTTACATTTAACATTCAGATTTACATTTAACAATAACATTTAACATTTAGATTTACATTTAACATTTAAATTAACATTTAACAATAACATTTAACATTTAAATTTACATTTACATTTTAGTTTACATTTAACATTTAAATTTACATTTAACAATAACATTTAAATTTACATTTGTTTACATTTAACATTTAGATTTACATTTAAATTTCCTCCTCCTCCAGGACTAAACTATGTGCAGCTCTCTGAGCACATGGTACACCATGTGGGAACGACTCTTCATTCATAAACCATTCCCTTTGAAGCTCAGCCAATCAGAAGCCAGTATGTGGAGCAGTTGCACACATGACGAACAGCACCACAAACACACACACACACACACACACACACACACACACACACGCACACGCACACACACACACACACACACACACACAGCTTATTCTGTGAGGAGACACTGCCCTCTAGTGGTCAGAGGCCCTGCGTCACATATTTTGTTGTTAAACGATGAAGGAGGAATTGGGACTTTAATTGTTTTACTTTTACTTTTCTTTCTCTACATTTGTGTGTTTTTCTTCTCATTCTATATATATATACTTCACCATGCAGATATGATGTTTAACATCTATGTGATGCAGCTGCATTAGAACACGTACAGAGGTCACATCAGCCGTAGGTGAGAAAGTTTCATTATAATCAATACCAGCCACTTGATCATAACCGTTCACAAACATGTAAAGTGTCTCGACCAGGTTTTCTTTGACAACATAAACCCATCTGCCCCCACTGCATGCTGGCCTTCAGATAAGGCTGTTAGTTTGGAAGTATCATTTTCTATAAGAGTCCATTTCTTCCTGTTAGCTCAAAGCTTCGTGCAGTGTCAGGGGAACATCACATGTCACATGATAACAATAGTCAATATTAGTCAGTGATTGATCGTCAAATTTTACTTCATAATATTAATCCGTAAAATACTTTGGGGGTCTTCTCTCTCTTTTTGGATAACGAGCACAATGGCTAATCTCACTTTCACTTTGTAAGTTAGTATTAGATTCATTACTTTCAGCTCTTTTCCTATGTTCTAAATGCTCACACGTCTTTATCTGTGTCACATTCATTTGTTCTCTTTGTCACAAACTTCACCAGCCTGTTTTTCATCACTTTACCAGTGTCTGGATGAAACACTAGAAATGCAGGACTGTTTTTGTCAAAACCAACAAAGATTCCTTTTTCACAACGTGTCCAACTTTTTCTTGTCATAATTATATTTATAACACCCTGAGCCAAACACTCTCATGTTGGACATGTCAGGGGTCTTCCCAGTTAACACAAAATATGGGGTTTGCACTGCATGGCCACAACCATTTTGGTAGTTTGCTCTCTATCAACATACATCTTTCAAACCTCCTGCCCTTTCTCATGTCCCGTTTGATGGGGTGATTGAGGAGCTGAGGTTTCATGTCTGATGGCATTTTGGCAGAGTGATGACTGAAACACAGACGAGGTAAACGTCGTTCCATTGTCTGACCTTATGCATTTGATTTTTCCTTAAGAGGCAACATTGATAATGAATCTCTCTGTAGCTTTAAAAGTCTCACTCTTAACTTTTAGAAAATAAGTGAACATTGCTCCAGAGTAATCATCTGTAAATGCAAGAGCAAATCTAGAACCATCTTTAGCTGCTGGCTCTATAGGCCCAGACAGGTCTGTGTGAACTAGTTCTAGAACAGGGGTCCTCAAGGGCCACTATCCAGCATGTTTTAGATGTTTCCCACTTCCAACACACCTGTTTGAAATGACCAGTTATCAGGCTTCTGCAGAGCTTGATGATGAGTGAATCATTATAATCAGGTGTGTTGGAAGAGGGAAACATCTAAAACATGCTGGATAGTGGCCCTTGAGGACCAGGATTGGGGACCCCTGTTCTAGAACATCTTTAGCTTTCTCATCTGCTCTGTGCAAATTTGCCTTTAATGCACACTTTACGTTTCCATTTGGACTTTTCATTTTCCCTTTGATCTTCATAGCATCTGTGACACTATCCAGCTTTAACACGTCATCATAATTACAGTGACCCATTATTTTGTGCCACGTCTGAACATCATAACACACACTGCATTGATCAGTCTCACTGTCAAGAATACTTAAGTAAAATAGTCTGTCTGTGTGTTAATATCAAAACATTTTTATGGATGAGTCGGTTCTGTCCCTCTTTGAAGATGACAGTCGCTCCTTGGGCTGGAGCCGCTTTAACGGAAAAGATGTCCTGGGAAAACGACGTCGCAGCCTTTACTGTCTCTCATGCGCAGTGTGGCGGTGCCTTTCTCCAGCACAATCCCACTTGCACATTCTCCATCTGCCAACTCCAGAATATGGCTTTGTGGATGGAAGCTTGGTCTAACTGCACAAACCTCTCCTTGTCGGTAATGATGTGCTTTATCGCTCCAGAGTCGACCATGAGGCCCTTCGTCTTCAATGCGCTGACCGGGGCAGCATCCAACTGCACCTTGAATGCGAACGTGTGGTCCTCCTCATCCACCGCTTGCTTCACTTAGTTCTGCTTCCTACGCCGACAGTTTGCGTCCTTGTGCGTGGTACTTTTACAGAGGCTACACCGCTGTCTCTGCGCTCTCCAGCTGACGCACACTCAGCAGCTTTGTGGCCCTTCAGACCACAGGTGAAGCAGGTGAGTTTCACACTCCAATTGTCTCTTCCTTTCACCTTCATCACGCTGTCCTCTCCTGAGTAAGAAGCACCAAACTTCTCTGTGCTCTCATAGCTTCTCAGTTTGACTTTAGCAATAACAAAGGCTCTGATTAGGCATTGATAAACGCTAATCTGGGTGCGCCTGGGGGCCGGCGGGGCGACTTGTAGCATCCCCTTGGTGCCCTAGGCAGCTGGGGATGTGGTCGTCGTTCCTGGGTGGGCTACTTCTATTCTGGGTCCTTCTGGCCTAGGGTCTGGTCCCTGCTGGCCCCTTCCCTGCGTAATGATCACACAGGATCTGCAGCGCTTTCCCGCCATCATCTCTCATTACAAGAGATAGACTTTTATCATCCAACAGCTGAATTACTGCGTACGCCTCCTCATTTTCACTGGTGTCTTCTTCAGCAAAATCTGCATCTGCAGTGGGGGCTTCACCCAGAGTGGTGGACTTTAGGTCTTGCAGATACAAATGTGCCAGGAATTTAGTTTCTCACAGTTCATAATTCTTTTCTTCTCCGTCAAAGCATAAGCGGTTCCGTCGGCTCCCAAACTCTTTGCTGGTCCCATAACCTGTTGACACAGCCATGCCTTGTCTATGAGCTGGAAATAGCCAGCAACACGGAGGAAAAATGGAGACACATTGAACATTTGTTTGGCCTGCTTGTTACACTCATTGTGAATGAGCTCTGGCTATTTATTGAAATTGTACACCAGTGTTTAAAGGTGCAGTCTGCGACTCTCAGAACCCTCTCTCGACCTCCTCGCTGCTCTCTTGCCACACGGAGGCTGCTGCGAGCACATGAACAAACAAGTGCATCACAGAGTTCAAGTGTAACAATTACAAATCAAACATAATGTAAATCAAGCAGCAGTAATTACCTTTCAAGCAGAAAAGTCACCAATTTCATCTTCTACTCCTCCAGACCATACACTCTAAAAAAGACGGCACTACAGCCCGGGAAAGGGGCGGGGCCTGTGAGCAACAGCTGTCAGACAGCCCATCAAACACAATCCTGGCTCTGATAGTTACTTTTATAAGAGTTGCAAACTGCACCTTTAACTCCGCCCACATCCAGAAGTAGGTTGATTGAGGACACAGCTCAATCATGCAACAGATAAATATTCTTAAGTCATAGTTATAAGATACAAAGTCATAGTTGAACAAAATGTCTTAATTTGGATATTAAGTCATAATTATGAGATACAAATAAATGAACTAATATCTCAATTATGAGATACTAAGTCATAATAATGAGATTTTGATGAGATTATTAGCCATAATTATGAAACAGTAAGTCCTAATGAGATTGATGAGATACTATATATAACTACGTACATAATTATTAATGTTTATTATTTGTTTTTTTTGTCTCATGTACCCGTTCCATCAAAGACCAAAGCAAAGCTCAACACTCACCTGTTTAGAAAGACGTTTGATACATAGTTCTGTGGCACTTGTTTTAAATGTGTCTTTTAACTATATATTATACTGTTTTTAAATTGTATTTTTTATTGTGTACAGCGCTTTGGTCAACTTTGGTTGTTGTAAAGTGCTTTAGAAATAAAACTTGATTTTGATTTGATCTAAAATTCTGTCAAACTGCATTTATTTGAGGTAAAAAAAGGTTTAAATGCATAAAAACATACAAACTATGTTGTAACGTAGTATATATTAGAAAAAAATCTACTTATTAAATGCTTTCTGTAATTTATTGTCTTGTTCAAAGTGTCAAAATATCATGTGGTGAGACTGTCTGGGGTTTAGAAAAATACTTAAAATGTATTTTCTGCTCTATTTTACTTCTGTTATAGTTCTGTATAAGATTTATAAGCGTTTTTATTTATTTATTATGTATTGTATGAGTTTTACAAGTTGTTCCTGAATCCATCACCGTCCCCAACAAGCCTTTACCGTACATGCTAGAATAAACGCGCAGTATTATTTTGAAGCTCGGATGGCGCGACCAAGGAAACGTGAAGCCTGGATGTTGTTACCGTAGTAACAATCAGTGTCGCATAAGTATCACCGCAGTACTAGCTCGTGGCCACGCAGTTATTAACTCGTTGCCACGCATATTTCTTTTCTTCCAATGACACCAGGGGGGCTCCGTAGGTACCAGAAAAAAACTACTTTTTTTTTTTTTTTTTTTTACACATTGTATCTATAATAAGCGTTAAATTCTCCAGATGTTCGAAGGAAACAAATTTAACTTGTTTCCATGAACCAGTTTTCTACAAGTTCTTAAAAAAAATAAAAGATATCAAATTTTCTGGTTTAAAAACCCTGTCTTATTATTGAAAGAACATTTGTTTTACTTTTTACTTAAATTCTGATTCAGAATACTTTATTCATTCCAACATTTAGTAACATGTACATTTTTTACTTGTACTTTTTTAAGTAAATCAGCAACTTCAACACTTTTACTTTTACCAGAGTATTTTTTATTCATGTTTCTATACTTTTACTTGAGTACTGAAGACTAGTACTTTTACCACCTTTCTTTCTTTGTTTATAAGGCTAAATAAACGTGTGTAGACCACGCGCTCGCGGACAGACGGACAGCGCGTGGTAAAGGCGGGAGCTCGGCCCTCGCTGTGTCCAATCCGGGCCGCGGACCAGGGCCGGGGGCGGCCGGGGGGCTTAGCACCGCACACTGCTGCGGCTCCGTGTCCGCTGACAGCCTCCTCTCCGTGGGACACACACACAGCTGCCCTGGTTCTTCACGACATGGGGAACGCAGCTACCGCCAAGAAGGGCAACGAGCTGGAGAGCGGTGAGTAAATAATGACTAAATAGTGAGTGAATGAGTAAATAATGACTAAATAGTGAGTGATGCGGCTCCAGTGCTGCTTTGACCCCGGGTACCGTTGCTCTAAGTCGGTCTGAGGCGGCCCTGGGGGTCGGTCGGAGGGGAAGAAGCTCACCCACAGCCCGCTACACACACCGGGAAACACGGAACGCGAACCCCAGGCTTTAAATTCGGCCTCACACGCACTGCTTTTCACCGTGTTTTGGTTTTCAACATCCACAAGGTCCGCGGAGGAGCTTTAAACCGCGTTTAGAGGGCGGAGGGATCCACGCACGGCTGTGGGATGAGGCCCAGAGTACAGCTAGCATGCTAATGCTAATGCTAACTGTAGCAGTGGGTGGGATTAGCTCACTTACACCACAGATTCACTGTTTACATGTCATTTAGCTTTAGTCTTCACTACTATTTCAGTTTTAGTCGACTAAAGACTGTTAGTGATTTTCATTTTTGTTCTTTAATGGAAATATAATTATTTTGATGCACTGTTTGTGTATATATTTTTAATTAGTCATAGTCTCATTATTGTCACTGAGAAATGTATTTGACGGACATTTTAATTTAACGACAAAAATAAAGTAAATGAGAGTAAAATGTACACAATGACTACAAAAATCCACAAACCGACAACAAAATACACTAATTATGATAAAAAATACTCCTAATGGGAGAATAATACACTAACAGCATTAAATAAACAGAAAATGATTTCAAAGCCTTTGTTGTTTCCTGCGTTAACGCTCAGATTGCTCATTATTTTAAATGCTAATATGAAGTAGGGCTGCACCTAACCACTATTTTAATAGTTGACTAGTCATCGATTTTTGTAACCATTAATCTACTAATCAGATGACAAATCGTACAATTATTTGCTTTATGTTGCTACAATCTTTTAAATTTGTTGCACCTTTAATATGATCAAAAACAACTGATAAATTAGCCATGCTGACGTCTGCGTCACGTTACGGTCTAGTTGTAGTCGACTAAATACTCTTACTGATTTTGTCCCATGTAACGAATTAAGTTTTATTTTTATTATATAAAGGAAATATAATTATTTTGATGTACTTGTAGTGTATATATTATTAAATCAGAAGTCCTTTATTAATCCCAGGGGGAAAGTACTTTTGTTACAGCCGCTCAAGAAATATTACAAATAAAAAGAATAAACGTTAAACAAAGAAGAAAGAAAGAATAAACATTAAAATGTGCATAATTAAGTAAAAGACTGTTAATTAAATAAGGATTAAACACACACACATTACAGTAGTAAAAAATAAGATTGATAATATAAATATTAGGGCTGGGTATTGCCAGGGACCTCACGATATGATATATCACAATATTTTTTTGCCCACGATAACGATGATATCGCGATACAGCGATAATCGACATATCATGGAAAATTTGACTCGCGATATATCACAATATCTGTCACTGAAGAAATTCAGAATTGATCTACTGCACTGAATCTATTTCACATGAATTACAAAACATTATCAATGAATTTCACATGAATGACAGTAAATCACAGTGTGTACTACACAGTGACTCACACACACTGACCACAACTAGTCACATGACCTTGTGTTATGTTTAAGTCTTTAAGAAAACACTGATACTATAAATAATGCTTCACCAAAATATTGTTCATGTTTGTGAAAATTAACTTTAAATCATTAAAAACAAAATGAATGCAGTAAATATTAGTTTCAGTGTTAATATTATTAACTTCTCTGTAAACATGGACACATATCAGTGCTGAATGAACTTGTTTTATGAAAACTGGAACATTTCACTGCATATGAAACATAAACATATCAGTCAGTACATTACCCTGGTATCTATGGTCTCATCACAACAACACGTAGCTTTTCCCACAGATCTTCTGTAGCTCTGATGAGATGTGAACACACACTGAGCAGGTGAAGCTGCTGCTCTACATGAGAAACGGACGGAGTTTCAGAGGCACATTGAAGTTAAGCAGGCACTGGTGGGCTCTGTGTTTAGGAGGCACTGGTTATTTACGTAGTTTTTTAGCATTTTAAAAGGGGTTTTAGGTGGATTAGGAGCTGTTTGATGCAGCCATGACGGGACGAGTAGGACGGTTCGACTATAAAGCGCTCCCCAGAAACACGTACTCCCCATAAAAAAAGGTTCCTTCCTTCTCACAGTGACGCATTTCATGCCGATTTTGTAAATTTGACCTCGTTCGTGATTCCGTTAACATGGATTTTATAGAGCCCTATACGTCATTTGTGTAATATGAAGGATAAAAAATAAAAAAATGTGTTTGGGGCCACTGCTGATACATCCAACCACTGCTGATACATCCAACCACTGACCCCCTGGATGGAGACATCCAACCACTGCTGATACATCAAACCACTGAGTCCCTGGGTGGAGACATCCAACCACTGCTGATACATCCAACCACTGACTCCCTGGATGGAGACATCCAACCACTGCTGATACATCCAACCACTGACTCCCTGGATGGAGACATCTCTCCACTGCTGATACATCCAACCACTGACTCCCTGGATGGAAACATCCAACCACTGCTGATACATCCAAGCACTGACCCCATGGATGGAGACATCTCTCCACTGCTGATACATCCAACCACTGACTCCCTGGATGGAGACATCCAACCACTGCTGATACATCCAACCACTGACTCCCTGGATGGAGACATCCAACCACTGCTGATACATCCAACCACTGACTCCCTGGATGGAGACATCCAACCACTGACTCCCTGGATGGAGACATCCAACCACTGACCCCCTGGATGGAGACATCCAACCACTGCTGATATATCCAACCACTGACCTCCTGGATGGAGACATCCAACCACTGCTGATACATCAACCACTGACCCCCTGGATGAAGACATCCAACCACTGCTGATACATCCAAGCACTGGCCCCATGGATGGAGACATCCAACCACTGCTGATACATCCAACCACTGACCCCCTGGATGGAGACATCCAACCACTGCTGATACATCCAAACACTGTCCCCCTCGATGGAGACATCCAACCACTGCTGATACATCCAAACACTGTCCCCCTCGATGGAGACATCCAACCACTGCTGATACATCCAAACACTGTCCCCCTCGATGGAGACATCCAACCACTGCTGATACATCCAACCACTGACTCCCTGGATGGAGACATCTTACCACTGCTGATACATCCAACCACTGACTCCCTGGATGGAGACATCCAACCACTGCTGATACATCCAACCACTGACTCCCTGGATGGAGACATCCAACCACTGCTGATACATCCAACCACTGCTGATACATCCAAGCACTGCTGATACATCCAACCACTGACTCCCTGGACGTAGACATCCAACCACTGCTGATACATCCAACCACTGCTGATACATCCAAGCACTGAACCCCTGGATGGAGACATCCAACCACTGCTGATACATCCAACCACTGAACCCCTGGATGGAGACATCCAACCACTGCTGATATATTTAACCACTGACCCCCTGGATGGAGACATCCAACCACTGCTGATACATCCAACCACTGACCCCCTGGATGGAGACATCCAACCACTGCTGATACATCCAACCACTGACCTCCTGGATGGAGACAGGGCTGACCTCAGGTCCACAATCAGCTATTTGGTCTTTGTCACATTGAGCTGTAGATGTTCAGCTCACTCCATGTGACAAAGCTGTCTACAGCAGCTCTGTACTCCACCCCCCCCTCCCTGATACATCCAACCACTGCTGAGTCATCAGAGAACTTCTGGAGATGACAGGTCTCAGTGCAGTAGCTGAAGTTTGTGGTGAAGAGGAAAGGAGAGAAAACAGTCCTTTGAGGGGCCCCGCCCCGGTGTTGCTGACCACAGCATGTGTGTGTCTTCCAGTTAGGTGGTCCACGATCCAGGACACAATGGAGGAGTCGACCTGCATCTCAGTCATAGTCTCATTATTGTCACTTTAAGAAATGTAGTTGAAGGACATTTTTTGATTTAACGACAAAAATGCAGCAAATGAGAGTAAAAAATAGAAAAAGACAACAAAAACTTACAAAATGAGAGTAAAATCCATAAACCGACAACTAATTACACAAATTATGACAAAAGTACACAAAATAGGAGAATAATACACTGTGTTTGTATTCTGTATGTAAAGAAAACAAAATGATAATAGAAATATGAAAGGATAATATAACATATAAAATGGGAGTAATGTTCACAAAATTATCCAAAAAAACGTTCACAATGATTCTAAAACCACTTGTTTCCAGTGAAAATGCTCGGATCGTTCATTAATCTAAATGCTAATATGAACCGTAACACGTAGCGAGAGAATGAGATTATGGGCTGAAATGGACATATTTGTCCGTTTGTTAAACTTTCTACACATTCAGTCACTCGTGTTCCAGTGAAAAACGTGTAAATGTGTGATATTGTCTCTAAACATGAGAGACATGTTGTCATGTTGGAGCCTGATTTTAAATAAATACACATAACATCAAAGGCCTTTTAGATCACATGATGGAACTCATTTTTAACTGAAAATATCTCTGCTTTTTTTTCTCCTTTTTTTAATCTGACAATTTTCCTCAAATTATTCCACAAAATGTCTCCAAAATAAACAAGCAATATTTCCAAAGTAAGGATCCTGTGTGCACTGACATCTGTCATTTATTGCTTGGATAATGTTGCTGCCTCACATACCGCTACATTAAATATCATCAATGAGCTTTTATTTTGGTACTTTCGGTGGATTTTCATATTACGTAAATATTCTGTTTCATCCGTGACATTTGGAGTTAACATTTAGATCATTTTGATTTAGATTTAACCTTTATATTTAGCATTTAGATTTAACATGTATATTTAAATGTAACATTTAGATTTAACATGTATATTTAAACGTAACATTTAGATTTAACATGTATATTTAAACGTTACATTTTGATTTAACATTTAGCATTTAGATTTAAGATGTGTATTTAAATTTAACATTTAACATTTAGATTTAAGATGTGTATTTAGTTGTAACATTTAGTTCTGTCATAATAATGTAAACCAACACATTAAAACACACTTGTTGGGTAGTGATCGTGTGTGTGGCAGGTATCGGGCAGGTGATAAATAGTGTGTGACTATAAACGTGCATGTGAGGCCTGATTTTAAACAAAAGGTCAGATTGTTTCCGTTTCAGAACGTGAACTCAGTTTTTTATCTGTTTTCTGTAAATTGAGGGAAATGTGAGGTTGTAGAGTGCGTGGGCAGTAGTGAGTGTGGGAGCATCCTGTGGACTTCTAAACGGGTCATGAATGTGAGTGTGAGCGAGGCCTGAGGGACTGGGCTCTTAATTCTGGAACTCTCTAAACAAAAGCACAGCAGCGTGTGCCACAGTGGCACCAAATATGGAGAGGAAACTCTCAATGACGGGAAGAAGTGCCACCTTGGTGCACTAATAAAACCAAGCACACTTAAAGACCCCCCCCCCCCCCCCCTTGTTACTGAGCTGAGCAGCTTGTCAGCAGACCTAAAGGATCAGGGGCATTACCAGCTTTGACATGTTTGACGTAACGCAGCCTCTGCCTGTGACACCAGTGACCAACAGGTCACGGAACCAGGTCCACAACTGGATTTAAACTTTTAAACTGGTCTAAGTCCATCAGCTGGGACGCAGACACTCAAAGCCTTTACACAGGAAGTAGACTACCATTAGGACGTGTTTGAAACATGTACAAGATGTTGGAAAATAAACACATTCATTCAAGCAAAATACAGTTGTTCAATAGAAAAGTTAAAGTTATTGCAGTGGTTCTCAACCTGTTCACCCCCAAAATAAAGGTCCCAGAGAGTGGGGACCCTCCAAAATAAAGGTCCCAGACAGTGGGAACCCTCCAAAATAAAGGTCCCAGACAGTGGGGACCCTCCAAAATAAAGGTCCCAGACAGTGGGGACCCTCCAAAATAAAGGTCCCAGAGAGTGAGGACCCTCCAAAAATAAAGGTCTCAGAGAGTGGGGACCCTCCAAAATAAAGGTCTCAGAGAGTGGGGACCCTCCAAAATAAAGGTCTCAGAGAGTGGGGACCCTCCAAAATAAAGGTCTCAGAGAGTGGGGACCCTCCAAAATAAAGGTCCCAGAGAGTGGGGACCCTCCAAAAATAAAGGTCTCAGAGAGTGGGGACCCTCCAAAAATAATGGTCCCAGAGAGTGGGACCCCCATTGTTGCTGAAGGTGGTTGAACACAGACATGAACATTGAAGAACAGTCATGTGGAGACAGGACCATCTATAAGGGGGAATAAAGGAGAGATTTTTGGGGTCCATCCATAAAGTCAGTAAAATGATGGTCTATTGTTCTATGAATCTGTGATAACCACATTTATTTATTCATCTGAATAATATCCACTGTTATCCAGGAACGTGTCGTGTAGTTGTAGAAAAAGGGTTAAAAATAAACAAAAATGGGCTGAAATTGTATCTGGCAATCTTCCAGTGTCACATGGTCCCAAATGGGGTCCTGACCCCAAGGTTGAGAACACCTGAGGTAATTAATCAGGATTTTCAGTAAGAAAAATCAATGAATTGATAGGATATTGGGCAAAATTAAAATCACATGAAAAAAATTATAATTTTTTCTTTTGACAGATGAATAAACATAAATAACTGATTAATATCAATAGTTTCTTAAAGTTGGATAAAATAAGAGAGAACAGTCTAAATGGGATGTAGGTAACAAACAATCATGGTGCGTGCACACACACACACACACACACACACTGCAGGTGAATGAAACGTCTCTGTGTTACGGTCACTGACCATAAATCCCACCACACAACAAATCCATAATGAAGTTTGTTGCCAACATTTTTAATTGTCGATTTTTATCAATTTTAACGATTTGTTGTTGCAGCCTTATGTGCAATATTGTCCCAAAACATGCATGTGAGGCTTTTAGGTGTTCATACTGGAGCCTGATTTAAAATAGTGAGGTTTTTTCCTGTGAGCGTGTATAAGTGGAGATTGTTTGTACACGTGTCTGCTGGGCTTTGATTGTGTTTGTTTGTTTGTTTGTTTTCTGCTTCTCTTCGTCTGGATTCCTGCTGTTTCTTCTTCATTGGTTTGTCTTCTACTAAGCTGTGTTTAATATCCCTTCTTTATTTAAGTCATGCTGACTTTATCAGACAAACATTCCTCTGTCATCCCTTAAACATAATAAACATAACTCCCTGTTCTTTGTGCATATATATGAAAAAATCTCTTTAAAAATTAGTTGTTTAACTTCAAATCTTTTTTGTCAGTGTACAAAGCTCAGTTTTATGATGTATATTTCTTTCTCTACATTGGTGTCTTTGTTCTCATTTTGTGTATTTTTCTTACATTTTTGGAGTCAATTTATGTATTTTTTTGTTATTTCCTGTATTATTCTTAGGGGTGCCCTAATCCAATATCGATTACGCATATCGGTCCGATGGCCAGAAAACGAATATCGGATTTTATTGGACTGCATTTAAAATCTCTGATATATATTATATTATATTTATTCAGTTGTCGAATACTGTAGATATTATGTTGAAGGTTAAAATGTATGTAACCCATTGATAATAATAAATAGGTCAGTTATCTCATCCCTACTGTTGTTGACTATTGTTCTGTTTGAGTAACATCACATGATCAAACCTTTTCTAACATTCCACACTACAAAATAAGTCATAAAAGTATGTATGATTCGTGCTGATATTGCATCGGATTGATATCGGTATTGTATTGGAAGTTGTATCGAGACATCCCTACTTCTTATCGTCCTTTTGTGTATTTTTTTTGTAATTTTCTGTGTATTCTGAGTAATTTGTGTATTTATTTTGCAGTTTTTTGTATTTAGAGGCCATAAAAAACCTAGGAAAAGTAAAATAATAATAAAATATTAAGTCATAATTATGAGATACAATGTCATGATTGAACTAATACTAGTGAGTACTACTAAGTCATAATAATGAAATTATTAGTCATAATGATATACTAAGTCATAATAATGAGATTATTAGTCAGAATTTTGATATGCTAAGTCATAATAATGAGATTATTAGGCATAATTATGATATACTAAGTCATAATAATGAGATTATTAGTCATAATTATGATATACTGTCATAATAATGAGATTATTAGTCATAATTATGATATACTGTCATAATAATGAGATTATTAGTCATAATTATGATATACTGTCATAATAATGAGATTATTAGTCATAGTTATAATATACCAAGTCATAATAATGAGATTATTAGTCATAATTATGATATACTAAGTCATAATAATGAGATTATTAGGCATAATAATGAGATTATTAGGCATAATAATGAGATTATTAGGCATAATAATGAGATTATTAGGCATAATAATGATATACTGTCATAATAATGAGATTATTAGTCATAATTATGATATACTGTCATAATAATGAGATTATTAGTCATAATTATGATATACTGTCATAATAATGAGATTATTAGTCATAGTTATAATATACTAAGTCATAATAATGAGATTATTAGTCATAATAATGAGATTATTAGTCATAATTATGATATACTGTCATAATTCCAGTCATTATGAGTCACTCAATTATTGGTCTAAAGGGTAAAAATAAACAAAAATGGGCCCAAATTGTTCAGAAAATATTCTTGGTTTCTTGAAGACATCAGGTGACCCCTCCCAGTGTCTCGTGACCCAATGTTGAGAACCGTGTTGTAAGTGAATGATGAGAAAGCTTTAGTTCCACCGCACGCATCGTGGTTTTTGGTTTTCCAGATTCTGTTTCCTTCTCCAATAACTTGTGTTTCTGTCCCTGAACTTTCCTCCTGTTTCGTCTAAAGCCTTAGATGTTGGTTTCTCCTCAAACACCAACATATACAGCATTTATTCCTCGACACACCTTTAACTTTCTTTTCTCTTTCTTTCCGTTTTCCAGTGAAAGAGTTTCTAGCCAAAGCCAAAGAAGATTTCCTACGGAAATGGGAATGTCCACCACAGGTAAGGATGGAGAACCAGTAGACGAGTTCTCTCACATGGTTTTACATCACTTAGTATGAAGTGTCTTATTGTTTTGGCAGAGTACAACATGCCTGGATGACTTTGAAAGGTTAAAGACGTTGGGTACGGGTTCGTTTGGGAGAGTTATGCTGGTAAAACACAAAGGAACCGAGCACTACTTTGCCATGAAGATACTGGACAAGCAGAAGGTCAGTGGTAACATTTGTAAACAAATATCACATTTTCATCTGTTTCCTACACCTGATGAAAAATACACAAATCACCCAAATGTGCTACAGATTTATAACTTTAACCAAAATGTGGCCCCAACACTGAATAAACTTTAGTCCTTTTAAAGCTGTTGTAAATGATGAAGTCATCACTGTGTTTTTTATTAAAAACTGATTAACTTATTAAAACTAATCTACTCACAGTTTTTGTATTGTTGTCATTTTATGTATTTTTGTGTTTATTATATTTTTGTGTGTTTTTTTACGTTATTAAGGCTACGTTCACACTGCAGTCACATGGCAAAAGATTGGATACGTATTGGATTTAAGACCACATATCTAAGTGACCTGGGTCATTAAAAGATCAGATACAGGTCGCATAGGGGCAAAAAAAATGGGTTTGAGCATTAAGTTCTGCAGTGTGAACGTAGCCATAGTGTTTTTATCATAGTCGTGTGTTTTTAGTCATATTGTGAGTTTTTGTTAGTACAGGGTGTTCGTGGTGTCTTAAAAAGTCTTAAATCCAATAAATTAGGGATGTAACGATTCACTCAACTTCCGATTCGATTCACGATACTGGGTTCACGATACGATTCTCTCACGATTTATTTTACAAAATGGGACTGTAGACAAATGATGACTGAAAAATATTCCTTTATTTTTTTGGGGGAAAAAACTAGAAAATACTGTACTATTTTCCTTATATTTTTCATTGTCAAAAGAAACCCTTTATAAACTATTCATAAGAATGAAATTTAACTAAAAATAAATCTTGAATGAAATAAAGGAAAAATACAAATAGAAGCCTATTTATTTAAATTCTGGTTCTATAGTAAACAATTCAAAACTGCATAATAGTTCTTTTTCTTTTTAAGAGTGCAACTGAAAATGTATTTTGTGATTTAACAATTGGACAAATACAACAAATACATTTCACTGTATTTACGTCAGATATTTGTTTGGACCAGCAGAGGGCGCTGTAACCCAGTGGTGGTTATGATGCAGATATTTTGTGCAGTGAAGAAGAGATGCTATGCTAGCAGACAGAGCTAATAGAAAAATGTGACTTTTACAGATATTCACATAATATTACAGATATACTTTCGGTGCTAAAGGGGTAAGGAATCATTTATGAACATGTTTAAGAGTAGAAGGCGGCCAGAAAGAAAGTAGGAGCAGATTCTGCCCGCCGCCTCAGCATTTGGACAAGAGAAGGATTAATATGTAGCGCCCTCTGCTGTTTAAAAAAGTACTGCGATTCAATTTTTAGAGATTCGATATCAACCGTGATTCCTATGAATCAATTTTTAACTGCCTTACGATTAATCGTTACATCCCTACAATAAATTGATTTTAAGGCCTTAAAATGTTCCTAAAATCTCATAAAGGTCTTAAATAATCTATTCATACATTCATCAGCTGCGTCGTCTATTTAATACAGGCGATTGGCTCGGACGCTCCTGTCTTTACCTGAGGACCCCTGCAGTCCTTTAGCTGCCCCCGATGCTGCCTGTGTGCATCCTCTGCTTACGTAACCGTAATAACGTACACGTATTTAAGCTCTGAGGAGTGCAGACAGTCCAGACTCCGCTATGCGTGGAGGCTCAAACATACTGTGGCCTGGAAGAGCCCAGCGGTGAAGGCTCCGCCCCGAGCCCAACTCGCTGCTTACCGGGACACGGTTACCTCGCTGAGTCCTCTCCGCTCTGCGGTGGGGACGGACCCCCTGACCCCCAGCCTGGACTGTCCTCAGTGCGCCCCTTACGGAGATCTGACCACGATAGTTGGCGCAATGGGTCGGTAGCGATGTCGGCCCCCCACCCAACCCGACCCGTCTATAAACACGGAGCGCTGTAACTACACAGCAGAGCACAGTGAATGGAAGCATGTTGATCAGCTGCTTTTCTAACACAATCATTTAAAAGTAAAGACAACGATAATGAGTAGCTGCACATTTGTCTCAGAACTTACAGACCCTAGCATTAATAACTCATTGTGTTCTTTTATCCATCCACATTTTATTCTACAAGTGTTATAAGAGCTGATGATGTAGGTTTAGTGTTTTTAAAGCTGATTTGATTGTTCACAGCAACATGTTTAGTTTCCTATAGGATTTATGCTGCTCATTAACTTTTATTTGGAAGTTTTTATTTATTTTTACTGAATAAGCTTTTGTGTTAAATCAGATTAAATTAGCTGAACAAGTTAATATTTTAGTTATTCTTTATATATATTTCTTTTATAATCTGATTACTGTTGGATTTGGTGATTTGATATGAATAAAGATAATAGTGATACATCTGTTTGTTTACTTTAAAGAATAGATACTGACACATTTACCTTGTTTAAAAGTATGAAAGAGACACAAAGTGAGGAAAAGAACAAAAGATGCATAAAAGATTGTGATATTCGTTAATATTGTAATAATAGTTGATTAATGGAATTGTAGCACCCTGGGTTGAAATCAAATCGTCTTTAGCTTTATGTCATTCATTTTGGCCCTCAAAGGTTTTTTCAACATGTTCTGCACCAGCGGCGTTTGCTCGCACGCCATGCCCACTATGCTGTGAAAACCTTACACACACACACACACACACACACACACACTCACTGGCCGTTGGCTGTAGTTTGCCAATATTTTTTTATTCTGAGTTTCAAACAAATATTAGTTCACAACAGAGAGGCTTCTGGTGTTTTCTGTTTGGTTAAGCATTTTCTATTCCTACGTGAAAAAGCTGTGAATAAATTCTCATACTTTGCAAGTAATTCCGGGGCTCCAGTTGTCATTTATTCCTGGTATGAATGTGAAATGGGTCTTAAATTATATTCATTATGGTCTTAAAGTCTTAAAAACTCTTAAATTTGACCTGCAAAGACTCCGTAGTCATTTTTGGTAGTTTTGTTTGTTGTAGGAATCAACAACAAAAATAGACAAAATGACAACAAAGATGATACAATTACACAAAAACAGACAAGACGTTAACAAAAACAGAACAATATACAAATGACTGATTTTAAACAAATATTTAAAAAAAAAGTTCAGATAGATTTTTTCCATTTTAGAACGTGGATTCCACATTTCCTGTCCTGTTTTCCACGCTCATGGAAAATCGTAGTTCCTACATGTGAAGGTGTGTGTTTGGTGTGACATTAAGGCTACGTTCAAACGCAGGCTAATGCAGCCCAAATCTTTTGGACGCTTCTCCATCTGGGAAATCAAATCAAAACTCAGCACTTACCTGGACCTGTTCGCCTGCACATCTGTGCTACTGACCCAGTGTGGTTCGGCTGAGATTATGGACTGTATAGTTGCTGGATCGATCGGGTTAATATCAGCGCTTTCGGGCGGTTATGCTAACTTCTCCTGACCCAAGACGACTCAATCTTCCCTCCTGGATGATGCAGTACCTGGTCCTAGTTCTTCTAACCCTGCTCTCCATCCTGTATCCTTGGTTACAAAGCTCCACCATCAACTTCATGGCTCTCCGGTACACTGCACAACAGCTACTCCAGCTAAACCACTATCCATCGTCTACTCCCGAGCTCACCGCTGAAATAAAAACCTTTGGATTACTTCAACGCCATAGTGGCTCCGGCAGAAACTTAATCCACATATCCACCATGAAAGACAGCTTCGGCACAACACTTCCCACTTGCTTATCGCTTCTCGTCCCGGTGTCTCTACAACAACACACGTCATCAGAGCCAACGTCACGTGAATCACTTCAACCTCCAGTCATTTCCCATTTCCACTTCACCCCCTTCAAAACAAGAGCCTCTCAAGATTGGACTATTGAACACTAGATCCCTTAACAATAAAAGCTTCGTTCTCAACAAATTCATCCTGGACTCACAATCAGACCTAATGTTTAACTGAAACCTGGCAAAAACCACATGACGATTTCTCCTTTAACCAAGCCACCCCCACTGGATTCCCATACATGGACCAACCCCATCCTGAAGGCAGGGGCGGGGGTATTGCTGCCATCCACAAATTCTCAAGCTCCGCCCTCTCCCCCTCCCACCTGTTCGCTCTTTTGAACACCTCTCATTGAAGCTCTCAGCCCCCACTCTTCTATTTCAATAATTTATCACTCCCAAACCCAATCCTTCCTTCCTGAAAGATTTGTCAGAATTTATAACTCAGCTCTGCTCAACATCATTAACCATATTACTTGTAGATGACTTTAATATCCACATCGACTCTTCCACATCCAAACCCACCATGGATTTCTTGGACATTTTGCAGTTTTTAATTTCCCCACTTACACCTGTGGACACATCTTGGACTTGGTTTGCTCGACTGGACTTAATATTGATCCTCTCCTACACAGACCTGGCCATAACTGATCATCTTGCCCTAACATTTCACATCAACCTCCACAGCCCTTATTTCAAGCAGATACGCACCATATGTTACTGAAATCTAAAGTACCTCTGTCTCACCTCTCTTTCCTCCACTCCACTGAAACCGCACTACTCAAAGTAACAAACGACCTCCTGCTCGCCTCCGACTCTGGTTCCCTCTCCATTCTCCTCCTACTCGACCTCTCGGCCGCCTTTCACTCCATTCTTCTCCAACGCCTACAGCAGGGGTCCCCAACTCCAGTCCTCAAGGGTCGGATTCCTGAGACTTTTAGATGTGTTCCTGCTCCAACACACCTGGTTGAAACCAATGTGTCGTCATCAAGCTCTGCAGAAGCAGATAACGAGTCATTCATTTGATTCAGGTGTGTTGGAGCAGGGACACATCTAAAAGTCTCAGGAATCCGGCCCTCGAGGACTGGAGTTGGGGACCCCTGGCCTACAGCATCTTGGCATCTCTGGCTCAGCTCAATCCTGGTTCACCTCCTACCTCACCAATAAATCCCAATTCATATTCATCAACAACTGCACGTCTCATACCTGTCAATCACGGAGTCCCTCAAGGCTCGGTGCTTGGTCCTCTTTTGTTTCTTCTGTACATGCTTCCCCTTGGAGTTATCTTTCATAATCACGGACTACAATTCCACCGTTACGCAGACGACACACAACTGTACCTCAGCACCAGATCCATCACTCCTGCCACAGTATTCACCATCACAAACTGCCTCTCTGCAATAAAATATTGGATGAACGCCAACTTCCTTAAACTCAACCTCAATAAATCAGAAATCATAGTCACTGGTCCCATATCCCTCCTCCCCTCCTCTCGGGATTTCACACTCCATTGATGGCCATACAGTTACCACCTCTTCCCAGATCCGTAATCTTGGTTTAATTTCTGACCCCACACACATTTAAGCCCCACATTTGTCATATTACCAAAACCGCCTTTTTCCATTTCTGTAACATTGCTCCTGTCCGCCCCACCCTCTCCACATCTGCTGCTGAAACTCTCATCCATGCATTCATTACATCAAGACTCGACCACTGCAATAGCTTCCTGTATGGTCTCCCTTCCTCTGATTTACAAAAACAGCAGTACCGTATTTTTTGGACTATAAGGTGCACCGGATTATAAGGTGCACCGGTTTGTTGTTATTATTATTATTAAGACGCATTAAGCGAAACAAAATAGTCAGATAAGTCAAACTTTATTAAACTCATTAACAATAACTCTCAACATTGTTCAGGTTTAAGACATAAAATACAGAACATTACACTCACTTTTTCAGTTCAGTATGTTGAAGCACAGTACAGGTACATATCACTCCACGAGGTGCCTGACTACGGTAGCTCTAAAGTGCCAAAAATCCATCAAGCAGTGCAGCTTCATAGTTTACCAAAGTTGTACTAAAACATTTTGACATATTAATTTCATACATAAGGCGCACCTGATTATAAGGCGCACCGTCGATCTTTGAGAAAATGAAAGGATTTTAAGTGAGCCTTACAGTCCGAAAAATACGGTTTGTTCAAAACTCCGCTGTCCCACCTCCTCACCCACACCGGCTCCAGAGACCCTGTTCTCCAACAGCTTCACTGGCTCCCCGTACAACAGGGCATCCATTACAAAGTCCTGCTCATCACCTACAAAGCCCTCAATAACCTGGCCCCTCAGTACCTCACAGACCTCCTACAGCACCACGTCCCCTCCCGTCGCCTCCGCTCTGCCGACTTAAACCTTCTCAAACCCATCACCAAATCAAAGCACCGAACACACAGGGACCGAGCCTTCGCCTTCGCTGCCCCAGCCCTCTAGAACTCACTCCCCATCCACATTAGAAACTCGGACTCACTGACCATCTACAAAAAACTGCTCAAAACTCACCTGTTTCAGGTCTTCTACAACCTACAATAGCACTCCCATCTTTGTTTGTCTGTTTCTATTTTGTAAAGCGTCTTTGAGTTTTTTTTAAAAGTGCTATATAAATCTTATGTTTTATTATTCTTATTAATGTTCCCTCCTATCTCCTTTCCTATCCACTTTTCCTTAACCCTGGGAGTGTTTAGGTGGTGGCCATGATGAGGAGCATTCTAATTGTCATTGAGCTAAGGCTCAATGCTTCCTTTATAACCTCCTTTAGCCTAGGAAACACTGATGCATCCTTTACCATTTAAAGGGACCCGCTCATCAGAGTGTTCATGGAACATCACCATGACATTAAACAGACACTCTGTAGTTCTAGAAAATAGGATCAGAGACATTTTTAACCACATTGTTTTATTCAACATATTTCATTCACCTAGGTTGTTCATGTGTATTTCTACAATGTTATGGAGATCTATATCTGGCTTAAATGGAAGTATTTAATAAAATTCTACTTATTCTGGATTCATGTTGATTAGTGAGTGGAAGTTGAGTCATTGTGAAGTCCTTTTAGTTTGACTTTAGTTCCTCGTAGCCTGGTAGCTTCTTTTCCTTTCATCTACATTCAAACCTTGTGATTTTTGAGATTATATCAGCGAAATGTGTTATAAATGTGCATTTAGTCATTTTCAGAAATGCGTAGTTTTTCACCACGGCAAACGTCACTAACCTTTAGCGCCAGTACCCGATTTCTCTTAATTCGGAATCAGAATTAATTTGATATATTTAATTGTTTACTGCGTTTTAGTTTAACTAGATTTATATTTCACAAATTGAAAGTATATAAATACGAGATTGTGTTTTAATTACATAAACATTTTTAAATACATTTTTGAAAATCAATTTTAATTTTTCCAAAATTTCAGGCGACCTCACATGGGGTCCCTTGATTTAGTGGCTCCTGAATAGATTTATTTTTATAGTTTTTATCACTTCCCTTTACTTTAATGTGTTAATTTCTCTCTCTCTCTCTCTCTCTCTCTCATACCCCCTGTAGTGCCATTGCTTACCCATAGGGGTACACGTTAAAACATTGTGATGGCCTTTCCCTAACTCCTTTAGGAATAATATTTTATTTAGTTGTAGAACACTTAACGTTGGTAAATCTCAAAGTGCTACAGAGCTTAAAGTAATAAAAGAATTGTAAAAACCTAAAAAAAAACATCCCAAAGAGAAATGAGTAGAAGGCTAGGAAGTCTCCTAACACCTTTCCTTAACCACGTGGATGACATCACAAAGTTGAGGAAAAGTGAATAGGAAAGGAGATAGGAGGGACTATTGGGACACAGACCATGTGTGTCTGTAACCCACGAACTCCCTAAATACAGACAGCATATAAAGTGCCCCACCAGGGGTGCTAACACACTGGACCACTGCTACACTGCAATAAAGGATTCATATCACTCTGTTCCCCGTGCAGCTTTGGGGCTCTCTGATCACTGTCTGATTCACCTCATCCCGACCTACAGGCATAAGTTTAAATCTGCTAAACCTGTAGTAAGGACTGTAAAGAAATGGACAGAGGAGTCAAAGCAGGAGTTACAGGACTGCTTTGACTGCACTGATTGGAGTGTTTTTGAAGCTGCATCAGACAACCTGGATGAACTGACTGACACTGTGACATCTTACATCAGCTTCTGTGAGGACATGTGTGTACAGACCAAGACTTTCTGCACATACAACAACAACAAACCCTGGTTCACACCTCAACTTAGGATGCTACGTCAGGCTAAGGAGGAAGCCTACAGGAGTGGGGACAGGGACCTGTTCAGGCAAGCCAAGTACACACTATCCAGGGAGATCAAAGTAGCCAAGAGGTGCTACACTGAGAAGCTAAAACAAAGCTTCTCAAACAAAGATCCCTCTGCAGTGTGGAAAAGCCTGCATGAAGTTACCAACTATAGGAAACCCTCCCCCCACCCTACTGGTAACAAAAGACTAGCTAGAGACCTGAACAGCTTCTACTGCAGGTTTTCACACCCACCCCCCAGCTCATTAGCATCAGCCCATCACCTGGACTCTGCCCTTCCTGCTCCCCCTACTTCCCCCCCTACCTCTCCCTCTGTCCCCCCACCTGCCCTGAAGATCAATGAAAGAGATGTGTGCCAGCTTTTCAAAAAACAAAAGATCAAAAAGGCTCCAGGACCAGACGGAGTATCTCCCTCCTGCCTGAAAGCCTGTGCTGAGCAGCTGGCCCCCATCTTCACACGGATCTTCAACACATCACTGGAGCTGTGTGAAGTACCTTCCTGCTTCAAAAGTTCCAGCATCATCCCAGTCCCCAAGAAACCTGCCATCACAGGACTTAATGACTATCGACCCATTGCTCTGACGTCTGTAGTCATGAAGTCCTTTGAGAGGCTGGTTCTGAGCCACCTGAAAAAGATCACAGGACCCCTGCTGGACCCCCTGCAGTTTGCCTATCGGGCAAACAGGTCTGTCGAGGATGCAGTCAACATTGGTCTGAACTACATCCTGCACCACCTCGACTCCCCAGGGACCTACGCTAGGATCCTGTTTGTGGATTTCAGCTCTGCGTTCAACACCATCATCCCGGACATCCTTCAGCAGAAACTCACCCAGCTCACAGTGCCGGCCTCCACCTGTCAGTGGATCACCAACTTCCTGACTGACAGGAAGCAGCAAGTAAGGCTGGGAAGCATCACATCTGGCACCCGGTCACTCAGCACTGGCGCCCCCCAGGGGTGTGTTCTCTCCCCACTGCTATTCTCCCTCTACACCAATGACTGCACCTCAGGGGACCCCTCTGTGAAACTCCTGAAGTTTGCAGATGACACCACCGTCATCGGTCTCATCCGGGACGGGGACGAGTCTGCCTTCAGACGGGAGGTGGAACAGCTGGCTCTTTGGTGCAGTCAGAACCACCTGGAACTGAACCCACTCAAGACTGTGGAGATGACAGTGGACTTCAGGAGAAATCCCCCCCCACTCCCCCCCCTTACCATTTTAAATAGGGAATTGGCTACCGTGGACTCCTTCAGGTTCTTGGGATCCACAATCTCACAGGACCTGAAGTGGACCTCCCACATAGACTCAACCAGGAAAAAGGCACAGCAGAGGATGTACTTCCTGCGTCAGCTGAGGAAGTTCAACCTGCCCCAGGAGCTGCTGATAATGTTCTACACCTCCATCATTCAGTCTGTTCTGTGCACCTCCATCACTGTCTGGTTTGGATCTTCAACCAAACTAGACAGACACAGACTACAAAGGATAGTCAGGACTGCAGAAAAGATCATTGGTGTTGATCTGCCCTCCATCCAAGACTTATACCTGTCCAGGGTCAGGAAACGGGCAGGTAGCATCACTGCAGACCCCTCTCACCCTGCACACAATCTGTTTAAACTCCTCCCCTCTGGCAGACGCTACAGATCACTGTACGCCAAAACAACCCGCCATAAAAACAGTTTCTTCCCCCAGGCTGTCACTCTGATCAACACTAAACAGTCAAAGAGTGTCAGTCCTGTTTCTGTGAAAAAACCCTGGAACCAAACATAACAACCCTGGATCAATCTGACACTGAGAATGTTCATGTACATACCTTTAATTTAAATGTTCTCCTGCACTACTTATCAATGCTCTACTGCACTATTTTCCTTTTATTATTATTATATTTTATTATTATCTTTCTTTTCTATTATCTTTTTTCGTTCTTTTTATCTTATTTTTTTTTTTTAACTTTTATTTTGTATTTGTTTATTTTTTTTATACTATTATTATTATTATTATTATTATTATTATTATTATTATCATCTTGTTATTTGCACATTCTAGTCTAACTACTGTTTATATTTATACTTATGTTTATACTTATTATCATCTCTTCTAGTTGATTGTTTATTATTGAATGTTTCACTATTGGAGAGAGCACAGTTGACCGAGTCAAATTCCTCGTGTGTACAACATACACTTGGCCAATAAAGATGATTCTGATTCTGATTCTGATTCTGATTCTGATTCTGATTCTGATTTGATAGTTTTTTTCCATCCATCAGGTGGTGAAACTGAAGCAGATCGAGCACACGTTAAATGAGAAGAGGATCTTACAAGCAGTGAGCTTTCCCTTCCTCGTCCATCTGGAATATTCCTTCAAGGTAAGCTGGAGTCACTCCTGGTTCCAGAGGCAGTAGAACGTGAAGCAGTGCGTTGTGTTCTACCTGCAGGATAACTCTAACCTGTACATGGTCATGGAGTACGTTCCTGGAGGAGAGATGTTCTCACACCTAAGACGGATCGGAAGGTTCAGGTTAGTGGGCGGATCACTCACAGTTAGGAGTGTGACATTAATAGTATTCATTTAAGATTTATTATTATTTTTAAAACCTTTTCTGCTTTTTCACTTAAATGTGCAGGTACGTCTTCACATAAACGTTGTCACTGTTTGTTGAAGGAACCAATATATTGTTTTACTGGGATATTGCACTATACTGGTGTGACTGGTAATAAAGAACATATTTATTGTTTACATAAAGCACTGTTGGAGATACTTATTCATTTACATTGGTATGTTGACACTTATTTACAGAAATGTTGGACTAAAATAGTGTCACTGTTCATAGGACACTTTTTATATTTATTGTCTTTCAGATATAAAATTTGTATTTTTTCACTTAATCTTTTTTTTTTCTTGTGATGTCATAAATTATTGTAGATTGATTTCTGACCAATATATCGATAATTGCAGTATCATCATATCGTGAAACCTCTAGTTACAATTATGTTTTTAATTACCCATTTTCAATTACAATCAATTATGATTACAGTGACCAGCATTTTTTCCCAGTTACAATTAAATTACAATCATTTTTCATCCTCAGAAAGTCATTTACAATTATGGTTTCAATTACTACATTTTATTTACAATTAACCACAATTACTAATCCTTTAATAAATAACCTCATTAAATGTAAACTTCCTCTTGTGTTAGCTTTCTGTTAGCGTCTCTAATGCTAACGGGTCAGTTTGACCGATGTCTTAAATCAGCTGTGAAATGCACTAATAAATATTATCTATCATCTAATTAGTTTATCATTTATTGATTACCTTGTTAGGATTCATAATCAATGAATATATTGGTATTAATATTTGTGGTGTGGTTTAATAATTATTAACTGTGCCAGACATAGAACTGTAACATGGGTCACCAGGTTTGTGGTTAATTACATTGTAATTTACATTTTTTATGTAGCTCAATTACTCAATTATATTTCAATTTTCATTACAACAGCAACAGATTTTTCCAATTACCGTTACAATAGTAATTACGCCATAATTGTAATTAATGATCAGTTGTAATTGTGTGTAACGGTGTTAATGTCTCTGTCTGCAGTGAACCACATGCACGTTTCTACGCTGCACAGATAGTGCTGACCTTTGAGTATCTGCATTCGTTAGACCTCATTTACAGAGATCTGAAGCCTGAGAACCTTCTCATCGACCACCACGGATACATTCAGGTGAGCTGCTCAAAGCAACAGCTCCTCCTTTCCACACACAAACACAGCCAGACTCTCTCCTTACCGTTCTCCGTCACCGTGTAAACATTGGAAGCCATCCATTTCCACAACCGAGTCCGTTGTTAGCGCTGCGAGCCATGAATGCGTAAACATCTCCATCGTTTCCTCCTCAGTTCACAAGCAATGTTGGGTCTCACTGCATAGACTGGTGTAGCATTAGCATGGAGTGCTAACAGCTGATGTGTGTAAACAATGGGTCCGTGGCTCCAAGCAGTGACTCCCAACACGATCAGCAGCAGAAAAAGTAGTGCAGTTTGTATTTACATATATGGTAATAAAGTATAATATATATTCTATATTAAACAGCAGTGTTTGTTTTAGCTGTTAGATCGTTGGAGAGGGAGGAGCTAACATTCTAGGAGGCGTGTTAGGTGACGTCACCTGCCAACGTGGGAAAAATCTAACTGTCCCGTTTAAAATTGACTTTATATAAAATATGTAATAACAAGAGAGGAAATATAACTTTTTACACTTTGTTCCTCTGAATGAGGCTAAAGAATGTTTATCACTGTAGATAAAACTGTAGATTTATTATCATATCTCCCCTTTAATACACTTTAGCTTTTTTTTGGAATGCATGTTTTGTTTTATTTAAAGGACTAAAATAAATGATAAACTGGAATATTTAAAAATGTCAGAATATTCACTAAACATTTACTTTCTTTAAAAAACATGTCTAAAAATGTATTTATTCACTATTAAAAAAATTGTAAAAACTAAACAACCGTATTCGGCCAAGTGTTTATATTTTATTCAGCTTTGGCCACAAATTTTAATTTCGGTGCATCCCTAGCTTTGGTGATTACAATCAAACCAGAATGACAATACTCAATATTGATGAATGTTTTCTCTGTGATGTAATTTCCCCTAACTATTATAGCATAGTGTAGAGAACAATATCATCATTTATAAAACTAATTATGTGCATTCATACACATTTTAAAAACAACTTCAGCTGATTAAAGTGCTCTACAGTTTTTTGAATGATTACAATTCCCTATCAATTATTAATTTATTATTACTGACAAATGAGAATTTATCAGATATTATTGTCAGAAATATTATAACACTTACCACTACTAACACACACACACACACACACACTGTAATTATGATCTTCTGAGGACTGTCCCTTTAAGGTCCCCATGGTAACGTAAGGTCAGAGTTGAGTCAGACCTGCTTACTTCCTGATTTGTATTGAGCACATGGACGGAGGGTTAATATAGACGGAGGAGAAAAATACCTACTGGCTCTACAGAATAATAATTATATCAATATTACAATATAGTCCTATGCTGTATCTCTTAGATAAATATATAGATATTTATTAAACACTTGATATATTGCCCAGCCTTAGTAGGTTCTTTTGTTTGATCTCATTAAACAAACCGTCCTGTGCTGTGGTATCTGCCAGGACTGGAGGTCACATATAAACGGAATTGCGTAATTGGTAATTAATTACAACTATGATGTAATTATAACTGTAATCATAATTGAAAAAATATGTTGCAGTAGTAATCACAATTTAATTGTAATTGAATTCAGATAATTGACTTTGTAATTGTAATTGTCATGGAAATTCTATAAAAACTGTGATTTACAATTTAATTAAACACAAACCTGTGGAACCATGTTACAGTTCTATATGTACAGTTCTACATATACTTATATAATAATTAATAAAATGTTTCATACCAAGATTTCACACATTTTATCATTAAATATTTAAATCTAGGGCTATAGTGACACAAAAAAGGCTCATAACACCATAAACATTAAAACCTATATTTTCATTGATTAGGAAGCCTAACAAGGTAATCAATAGATAGGAAATAAATTAGATGATAGATATTATTTTTCAGTGTATTTTACAGATGATTTAGGACCTGTTAGCATTAGAGATGCTTACACAAAAGGAAGGTTAACTTTAATTAGGTTATTTATTTCAGGCTCAGTAATTGTGATGAAGAATGTAATTGTAACTGAAAAATGTAATTTATCCCAACCTTCGCTGACACTCACAATGCTACAATATAATATTTTGATAATATTTTTATTTTGCAAGTAAAAACATGTTTTTACTTGCAAAAAATCTATATTGTAGTGTAGTTGCATAGTGTAAAATGCAAAAGTATTCCCTGTTTTATCAGTGAATGCTAAAGTTATGAATAGTTAATTATAAAAGCGTGCGAAGCTTTGACAAACTGTTCTTTGTGTCTCCAGGTAACAGACTTTGGTTTTGCCAAACGAGTAAAAGGCAGGACTTGGACGTTGTGTGGAACGCCGGAGTATCTGGCCCCGGAAATCATCCTGAGTAAAGTACGGAACCAAACCTTTACAACGTAGCTCGCCCTTTCGCCCTTTCACCCTTTCGCCCTTTCGCCCTTTCACCCTGTCGCCCTTTTATCCTTTCACCCTGTTGCCCTTTTATCCTTTAACCCTGTCACCCTTTTATCCTTTAACCCTGTCACCCTTTTATCCTTTAACCCTGTCACCCTTTTATCCTTTAACCCTGTCACCCTTTTATCCTTTAACCCTGTCGCCCTTTTATCCTTTAACCCTGTCGCCCTTTTATCCTTTAACCCTGTCGCCCTTTTATCCTTTCACCCTGTTGCCCTTTTATTTTTTCACCCTGTTGCCCTTTCATCCTTTAACCCTGTCACCCTTTTATCCTTTCACCCTGTCGCCCTTTTATCCTTTCACCCTGTCGCCCTTTTATCCTTTCACCCTGTCGCCCTTTTATCCTTTAACCCTGTCGCCCTTTTATCCTTTAACCCTGTCGCCCTTTTATCCTTTCACCCTGTCGCCCTTTTATTTTTTCACCCTGTCGCCCTTTCATCCTTTCACCCTGTCGCCCTTTTATTTTTTCACCCTGTCGCCCTTTCATCCTTTCACCCTGTCGCCCTTTTATCCTTTCACCCTGCCGCCCTTTTATCCTTTCACCCTGTCGCCCTTTTAACCTTTCACCCTGTCGCCCTTTTATCCTTTCACCCTGTCGCCCTTTTATCCTTTCACCCTGTCGCCCTTTTATCCTTTAACCCTGTCGCCCTTTTATCCTTTCACCCTGTCGCCCTTTCATCCTTTAACCATGTCGCCCTTTCATCCTTTAACCATGTCGCCCTTTCATCCTTTAACCATGTCGCCCTTTCATCCTTTAACCATGTCGCCCTTTCATCCTTTCACCCTGTCGCCCTATTATCCTTTAACCCTGTCGCCCTATTATCCTTTAACCCTGTCGCCCTTTTATCCTTTAACCCTGTCGCCCTTTTATCCTTTCACCCTGTCGCCCTTTTATTTTTTCACCCTGTTGCCCTTTTATCCTTTCACCCTGTCGCCCTTTTATCCTTTCACCCTGTCGCCCTTTTATCCTTTCACCCTGTCGCCCTTTTATCCTTTCACCCTGTCGCCCTTTTATCCTTTCACCCTGTCGCCCTTTCATCCTTTAATCCTGTCGCCCTTTCATCCTTTAATCCTGTCGCCCTTTTATCCTTTCACCCTGTCGCCCTTTCATCCTTTAACCATGTCGCCCTTTCATCCTTTAACCATGTCGCCCTTTCATCCTTTAACCATGTCGCCCTTTCATCCTTTAACCATGTCGCCCTTTCATCCTTTAACCATGTCGCCCTTTCATCCTTTCACCCTGTCGCCCTATTATCCTTTCACCCTGTCGCCCTATTATCCTTTAACCCTGTCGCCCTTTTATCCTTTCACCCTGTCGCCCTTTCATCTTTTCACCCTGTTGCCCTGTTGTCCTGTCACCCTATATCTTTCATTCATCACTTTATTACCACACCTTTGGTTTTATCAGAAAACATGTATCTTTTAAAACCTTTAATGATATCTGATCTGAGGGTCACATGATCAACAAAGTGAGGGCGTTGTTCGTCTGGTAGCTAACCACCAATCAAAGCTTTAACACAGGACACTACTTTATATATTTCTGTCATTTTGTATATTTTTTCTTACATTATGTATTTTTGTTTTTTAGTGTTTATTTGTCATTTTTTATGAATTTTTGCTGTTTTTCATAATTTTCTTTCATTTGGTGTATTTTTAGGGCCGAGCGCCTCTCGTAGTGGCCACATTACGATAGGAAGGGGCTTTTTTTCTTTCTTTGTCTTTTCACCCACAGAATCACTATGTAGAGCCTCAAAAATTAAAACAAAATTCAATCGCGTGCTTCTCTAATTTCTGGCTATTTCCGATTTTAAAAATGCAAAAATTTGACGCGTCAACGCCCCCAAGTATGCCAAAAATGCATTACGAGATAGGAATTGCCAGAAAAATTCATTCATTGAAGAATCAAGAAAATTGACACAGAAGTAGACCATGACAAGACAAGTAAAAAATATTATTAAGACCACGCCAAAAAATACACAGGAAGTCCAGAATCTTGAATTGAAAATTATATTTTTGCTCACGTTGTATTTTAACGCATTTCTCCTATTGGGCGTTTCACCGACAGGCTTAAAAATCGCTGGAGATCATCTAGAGAAGTGGGACACACAAAGTTCGCCATGGATTTCTGATAACTTTTACGGTGTTTGCACATACGAACTTCGATTTGCGTCAAATGTGACTCAGTTGTTAAACTCCCGACCCTAAACCAGCTCAATGTCTAAGTTTATATCTAAGTAGTACATATCTGTCTAAACAAATCAATAATAATGTATTGATAGTATAAAATTCACTGTTATATTCAGAATCAGAATCAGAAATGTTTTTAATGGCCATGTACAGTTTTAAGGACAGTACAAGGAATTTGTCTTGGTAGTTGGTGCACAAAACAAACAACAAAAAAAAATAAAGAAAAAAAACAAAGAACAACCCAGCAACAATAATAATAATAATAATGATAAATATAAAGGATGAGGGATAAATAAAGGATAGATAGAGAAAAAAGAATAAATAGGATAAATATAAATATATATATATACAGTGCAGCAGATAATGTCATCATGGAGGTGGTGATCAGGGGGGGGGGGTTCAGTGGGTGACTTGGGGTGTGTTCATGTGGATGGTGGCAGAGGGAAAGAAGCTGTTTTTGTGTCTGGAGGTTCTGGAGATTCTGTTTCAATCTCTCCCTTCTGGAAGAAGGGAGAGATTGAAACAGTTTATGACCGGGGTGGGAGGGGTCAGCCACAATCTTTCCTGCACGCCTCAAAATCCTGGAGGCGTATCGGGTCTGTAGTTGTTTTTTCATAGTATTCTGAGTAAAATGTTTTAGTCAGAAAAAGGTTTGAGAACCAGTGTTTTTTTATTCTAAGATGCAGTGAAAGAGGTTCTGATGGTGGTTAATGGGCGCGTGTTCTGCTGTTTCAGGGTTATAACAAAGCTGTGGACTGGTGGGCTCTGGGGGTCCTCATCTATGAGATGGCAGCTGGTTACCCTCCGTTCTTTGCTGATCAGCCCATTCAGATCTACGAGAAGATTGTGTCTGGAAAGGTCAGTGGAACTGAATAAAATGTGGAGATGACGACATCCTAAGCTCTGACTGTGTTGGTGGCTGAGTTCTGGTTAAAGTGGGAATTATAGCAGCTGTTAGCGTTCAATGCAGGGTTTTTCAATTTTGGTGTTGTGACCCCATGTAGGGTCGCCTGTAATTTCTAGTATTTACTGATTAAAATATATTTATTGTCCATGAGGCCGACGGTCTAATTTTGTGTGGCCCCCAAAGTAAATGAATTTACCAAATAACACCAAAAATACACTAAATGACTCACAAAACATAAAATTACTGAAAAATACACAAAATAAATCTAAAATGTGAACAAACATACAGAAAATTAACTGAAAGTTGCACAAGACAACAAAAAACACAAAAATAAAAGGGAAATGTATGAATTGACAACAAAAGTACACAAAAATGATTCAAAGAAACATACAAAATGAAGGAAAAAAGACAAAAAAAACACAAATCTATAAAATGTGAACAGAAATACACAAAATTACCCAAAAGTTACACAAGGTGACTAGAAATGCACAGAAATGTATTGAAGTAAGAACGTTGTTGTGTGTGTAGGTTCGCTTCCCGTCCAATTTCAGCTCCGACCTGAAGGACCTGCTGAGGAACCTCCTACAGGTGGATCTGACCAAACGCTACGGGAACCTGAAGAACGGCGTCAGCGACATCAAGGGACACAAGTGGTTCTCTACCACCGATTGGATCGCCATCTACGAGAGGAAGGTAAGACCCCCCCCCCCGTTCACTCACATGACACCAGGGTTAGGGGTCAATCAAAAATAATCACATAGTTGATAATTAATTATAATGATGGCGTAATTATAATACTAACTGTAATTGAGAACATATGTTGCTGTAATTAGGGTCAAAGTCCCAGAATGCTTTTATTTACTATTATTCAGCATCTGCCTTTGATCGACAATTTGCCCCCCTGAGAATGTCCCAAGTCTCACCAAAAACTCAAAAATGTGCGATGAACCAGACGACCTGCAGGTTTGACCGATACTTTACATTATGACCCTGCCCAAAACCAAACAGGATGCCAGCTATCTGAGGTCAATGGTAAAAAATGTGTTGCGCCCTGGAAACATTGACGCAAACTAGTCTGAGGGGCTTAACCCGATTCGCTTCAAACTCGGCCAGAGCACTTAAGACCCACTGAAGATAAAAATCATCAAAGGAATATGCATTTCTCTAATGGTTTGGTTGTGGCACCGCCGCAAATTTGCAATGCTAATTTTTGTTAGCACGTCGCAATTTCAAAATCCCCATAACTCTGACACACAAAGTTGAATCAGCTCCAAATTTCACACAAATGACATTTGCCCAAGCCTATTCATGACTGCCTTGAAACTTTTCCCATCATGCTTTGCGTTTTTTACTGGTGCCAGTTACGGTCATGTTCACTGGCGGAAAGACGATACGTCGTGTTGACCTCAAAATGCTGTTGCATGAACCTTATAAGATGGGAGCAGGCCGCTCTTGTACTTGACGAAGGCGGACGCTTTTCCCCCTGCACCCCATCTTCTGCTGCTGCTGCTTGTTTGGTCTTGTTCTGTCTTTTGTCAGAATCTAATAGGAACCTCTCTCTAGATCTATATCCAAAAACCAAAATTATGGAATTGATCTGAAGTGTTTCTCAATGCCATCGACCACATTTTTCTACAAAGAGAATGGGCAGAGGTGAGCCCGCTTGTCCGGACGGAATGTTTGCGCCGAGATACAAGATGGACTCTAGGGAGAAGAATTCTGATAGTCAGTATGCTGCTGATTAGAGTTAGCAGTTTTCTGACCTATCGCAAAGTCTGGATTACGTTGGCAGCTGTTTTAGGAAGGCTGCCAGTCATTTGTGATGGATGGAGCAGGGCTCTCAACACTCATGTGATGAATCAACTCAAAAGTAAGCAGGAAGCTACTTTTGGAACGTTTACGCGGAATCAAATCTAACTTGGAGAAGTTAACAGCTCAGCTTTTGAGTTAAGACCACCTTATTGGATTACTGCTGGAGACCAGGACTCCAAGCTAACAGAACTGTGCTTTAGTCTGACCAAAAACAAATGGCTTATCATCATTGGCTCCCCTCACAAGCCAGACGTTCAAGGCTGGTTCATCTATTCACCAAGATTTGTGTAGAAATGACATTTCCTCCTCCTTCCCCCACCGCCACCTGGAACTTTGTTTCTGAATCAGATCTACCCAAGGTCTCACATCATCTGTGATGGGCTGAACTGAACCGAATGAAGCAAATGGATTATGTTTCAATGCCTTCTTTAGCCCTCCCCCTCCCTCTCTCCCTCGTAGTGGCAGCAGGAGGGGCGAGTGAGGCGCCTACAAGGGCTGCACGCACGCTCCCCCCAGCGGCTGGCTGCAATCCTTTTCTCCACCACATACTGTGTGTTCTTCGCTCCAATTGCCAAGTTAAATTCTTTGTGCTGTTTTTAAAGTGTACTTTCTGATGAAGAAATAACAGGCTGTGATCAGTGGGAGGGGCCTATAATGTCACCGGAAAATCTTTCACCATTTTCCTCGCCATCACATTTTAAATGCTGTATCATGGCTATTTTTCAACTAATACTAAACAGGCCTTCTAACTGGTTTTACTGGTTATACTGGTTTTTCCTGTTCTACCACAATATAATTGCTATTGCTTGGTTAATGCTATTGTAATGCTAATGTTTGCTTAATGTTAACACTACGTAAATGCTATTGCTAGCTTAAAGCTAATACTAGGTTAATGCTATTGCTAGGTTAATGTTTGTTTAATGTTAATGCTAGGTAAATGCTATTGCTAGGATAAAGCTAATACTAGGTCAATGCTGTTGTTAGGCTAATGCTAATGCCAGGTCATTGTTAATGTTAGGCTAATGCTAATGTTAACCCAATGCTAATGCTAGGTTAATGTTAATTTTAATACTACATTAATGTTTACGCTAATGCTAAGCTATTATTCGTTAACGCTAATGTTAGGCTATAGCTATTGCTAGGTTAATGCTATTGCTAGGCTAATGTTAATACTATATTAATGTTAATGCTAGGTTTATGTTAATGCTAAGCTATTGTTCGTTAACGCTAATGTTAGGCTAATGCTATTGTTAGGTTAATGCTATTGCTAGGCTAGTGCTAATCCTAAAGCATTTGAACTGCACTTGCGGCCTCAATTTTAATAATCTAATTTGTAATGATCGTAATCATAATTGAGTTGTAATTGAACATGGATAACTGAAGACGTAATTGAACGATGCTCACCTGACCTTGTGTAAACGTCCTCCATGTTTTGTTTTCAGGTGGAAGCTCCGTTCATCCCAAAGTGCCGAGGCCCCGGAGACACCAGCAACTTTGACGACTACGAGGAGGAGGAGATCGTAGTGTCCGTGACGGAGAAATGTACCAAGGAGTTCACCGACTTTTAGGATTCATCAGGGAAACCCCCGCAGGGGCCTTTGCGTTCTTCTACAGACTGAAGGCGGAGCTTTAACGCACTCACCGTTCCTCTTTCCTTCTCACTCGCTCACACACTGAGTGCACCACCTCTGCTTCTTCTTCTTCTTCTTCTT